>NW_020653854.1:12422544-12449366 GCF_003589595.1 Hyposmocoma kahamanoa | reverse complement strand
TCCTTCATATGGAATACCCCCATCCCATATGTATGTTAGGATATATTGTTAGGGTTATATGTGAGTTTGTTCTCGTTTGTTTAAAGAAAGTGAGAAAAGCTGATGGAACGTGGATAGCTGCAGAATGAGGTCTGAGGCAGCTGGAAGATCAATATTGATGTAACCCAGTGATCATCCGATGGATGCTCAAGCCTGTGTCGTTGTTGTGGCAGCATGCACGTTGAAGATAGTTTAGGGAAACAGTTAGGAAGTTTTAGTAGTAATGTTTAGAAATTTTGTTAGGATCATTCAGCCAGGCTAGGGTCACTGAAATAAAGTGTTGAGATTTAGTCAGGTTCCCTAATTAGCTAGGATAGCTGACGAGTAATTATATTTTGATTTGTTTGGTTAGGATGTGGTCCTGGTCTGTCCTTTTAGATAGGTTTTTGGCAGACTAAAGCCATAGCCTCCTCGGTGGTTTACTTGTTGGTAAGATAATAGCTTCCGAGCAGTGTGTGGCTAGCCTATAGTAAAGGCTGATCACTTATGTAAGTTGCCCATCATAGGTAAAGCACCAGCTAGGGATGTTCACCCCTTCAGCTGTGAGGAAGAGGGATGTAGTCTAGGCTCTACTCTATGAGTAGAATCACTGGCTGAGTGAATATAGTTTTGTAATTAGAATGTGTTTTGAAAAATGAAATAAGGAAAGAATAGAACATCTTGAGAGTTCGTAATGTAACCCGAATCAGAAAATATGTGAAAGAATACAATAAACCAAGTTTTGAAGATTATTCCAGTTTATATTTATGAAAGTACCTCTCGCTAAGCTTCCTAAGCTACGCCTCAGTTTACAAATTGAGAGAAATAGAGGCGCCAATTTCAATGTGAAAAATCTTTATATTTTATTCTTGAAATATCTCTGAGGCAAGAGAAGATATATAATATAACTCAAGTCTACAAATGGTGAATTCGCCGGCTTACAAATGATGATGAAATGAGTACGAATCCCGATGTGAAATTTTTTTATATTTTTATTTTGAAAAAGCTGCCAATGGAAGAGATATAATATAACTCAAGCCTGCAAATGATGGACGCAAGCTTACGAATGATGAACGGATTCCGACGAAGAAAAGTCCGTCGTGAAATATTTTTATATGTTTTTACGATACAACTTCCAGGAAAGCGTACATAAGGTCGTAATTTATATTTTTATATTTAATATTGTTTTATAATTGATGCCAGTAAAAAGTGCGAGAAGTGAATATGTATTGTATACCGGCACAAAGATTCAATGGAATCAACGACGTAGATGAGTTTTTGAATCAATTTGAGGCCATCAGTGTATTAAATAATTGGTCTGATGTGCATAAGAGATACGTGTTTGCATTGTATTTGGAGGGGCCAGCTCTACAATGGTACAAAATGTATTTTTCTTCATACATGACGTATGATGTAATTGCACAGAAGTTAAGAGAGGAATTTCCCTCACAAATAGATTACGCTCGAGAATTTTATTATACGGGACAGGGGCCTAATGAATCGCTGATAAGTGATTTTTATAGTTTAGACGAAAGCGAATATTCAAGATCAGTTCATTAAACATTTCTTGAAATCTTTGATACCCAATTTTCAATGGATGCTGGCAAGTAATTTGTATTTATCTAAAGAGGAGTTGAGAAAAACAATTATACAAATAGATGAACAAGAACAAGCAAGTTAACAGTTCATATTGAAAATCTGGAATCGGATGCAGCAGCAGAGTTAAGTAGTAAAGATACCACTCCTGATGTTATTGGAGAAACTGTGGAGATTCGACCTAGAAAGTCTCTGTCAATAGTCGGGCGGACGTTAAGGCTTTCATCTGTGGATCGTTTTCTGAATTGTTTGCCTGAAGTGAAGAGGAGCTTTAGTGACCGGTTTTCAGTTGCCAATGATGCCAATGGGAAGAGGCCATCGAAAGGACTCTTGACCATTAGGAAAACCTGGTAATAGATTGTTTTATATGATTATATATTATTCTTTCTACTCATATTGTATACTAAAAGGTTAAAAGAGCATCTTTTCATTTACTGGTTATCAGTAAAAATCGAAGTTTTGAAGGTCACTCCACATTGCCCTAGCCATATACAATAAAACTGACCTATGAAATTCTCAGGTGATAAAATACAGATCAAGCTCATTCAGTCACTAGACCGTTGTGACAACTGCGCTCCGACTTGCCAGCCCGAATTCGAAACAATTGACGGGTGTCGTCAATGAGTGTCGTCAATTGTTTCACTTTAAATCGACCTGTTTAACTTGAGCTTTGCTATAATGGACGACAATTGAAAAAATACATATTTAATGTTTAATTACCGATGAACCTCACCTTGAGACATAAGTTGGCAAGCCTCATGTGCCTGTAATTTCACCAGCATACTTATCCTTGTAAGCTAGGACGTAGCTCGTGTTGCGTAGCGAGAGGTACTATTATGAATTTAAACTGGAATAATCTTCAAAACTTGCTTTATTGCACTTTTTTACATATTTTCAGCGTTGGGTTATATGACGAACTCTCAAGATGTTCTATTCTTTCTTATTTCATTTTTCAAAACACGACGATTTTTCAAATAATGGCAAGTTGGGTATCGTTTTCGAGGTGTTTGAGGGTGCTCATTACGAATATGGCACTTGTTTGTAAATCCAACATGGCGGACACGATTTATCAAAAAAATGCAATATGGGTATCCTTTTCGAGGTATTTGTGGATGCTTATTACGAATATGGCAATCATTTTTAAATCCAAGATGGTGGTCACGATTTTTCAAAAAAAAATGCAATATGGGTATCTTTTTCGAGGTATTTGGGGATGCTGAATACGAATATGGCACTCATTTCTAGATCCAAGATGGCGGACACGATTTTTCGAACAATGGCAAGTTGGATATCGTTTTCGAGGTGTTTGGGGGAGCTCATTACGAATATGGCACTCATTTCTAAATCCAAGATGGCGGACACGATTTTTCAAAAAAAGTGCATTATGGGTATCCTTTTCGAGGTATTTGGGGGTGCTCATTACGAATATAGCACTTATTTGTAAATCCAAGATGGCGGAGACAATTTTTCAAAAAATTGTAATATGGGTATCCTTTTCGTATTTGGGGATGCTCAATGCGAATATAACACTTATTTCTAAATCCAAGATGGCGGGCACGATTACTTAAGTTGTGGTAAGTTGGGTATCGTTTTCGAGATATTTGGGGGTACTCATTACGAATATAGCACTTATTAGTAAATATGGCACTTGTTTGTAAATCCAAGATGGCGGACACGATTTATCTAGAAAATGCAATATGGGTATTGTTTTCGAGATATTTGGGGGTGCCCATTACGAATTCAAAATTCAAATTCAAATTCAAAATAATCTTTATTTCATAGGTAAGCATTATTACACTTGTAATCGTCACAATGGTTAAACTCTACCGCTCATTCGCAAGGCAGATTCCCCTGAGAAGAATGAGCAAGAAACTCTAGGGATTGCTCTTTGTAAATAACATTTACAATATTTTTTTTTTCATTTGAAACATCAGAGATCGAGACTACCTCCATGAGCTAAACGGGTTACTACCACGGTTTTTTGTCATCCAAGTACACAGAAGTTGTATAATAAACTTTAGTATAAAGTTTTTGTTTTCACTATAGTTTTAAACCTCGTAAAAGGCAAATTTTGTATATCAACCGGAATTTTGTTATAGAAGGGTATACATTGCCCCTTAAATGATTTTTTGACTTTGTGAAGATGACTATCAAGAAAGGCTAGTTTATTTCTACTCCTCGTATTAATGTTATGTCTGTCACTATTTTTCATAAATAAATTACTATTCCTTTTAACGTAAATTACATTTTCATAAATGTACTGTGAGGCTAGTGTAAGAATGTTAATTTCCTTAAACTTATCTCTCAAAGATACTTTGGGGCCCAGATTGTAAATTGCCCTAACTGCACGTTTCTGCAGGACAAAGATTCTATTGATATCGGCGGCATTACCCCAAAGCAAAATGCCGTATGTCATTAGACTGTGAAAGTAGCTGAAGTAAACCAATCTAGCGGTTTCGACGTCTGAAAGTTTCCTTATTTTTTCAATCGCGTACACTGCAGAGCCGAGCCGTTTTGATAACTTACTTATATGGGGACCCCATTGCAATTTAGCATCTAACGTTATACCTAGAAATACAACTGTATCCACAAGATTCAATTTTTCGTTTCTAATTACAATTTTTGTAACCGTCTCTCTAATATTGGGTAATGTAAATTTCACACAATTTGTTTTTTTCTCATTAAGAAGTAGGTTATTAACAGCGAAACAATCAACTACTTTAGATATAGCATTATTCACATCGTCGTAGGAACATTGGTGCCTTTTAACTTTAAATAATAAGGAAATATCATCAGCAAACAATACTATCTCATGTTTTATACCCTCCATAAAGCTATGTAAGTCATTAATATAAACTAAAATTAAAAATGGGCCTAGAATTGAACCTTGAGGGACACCCATGCTAATTGCAGATCCTGACGATCTCGTACCGTTAACATCGACCCTCTGTACCCTACCACGCAAATACGATTTAAGAAGGTCGAGATCACGTCCCGCCACACCATAATGGCGAAGTTTCCTGACCAGTGTATCATGGTCATGGTCACAATCAAAAGCTTTGGAAAGGTCACAGAATACACCAATAGCATCATGTGAGAGTTCCCATGCTTCAAATATATGATTAATCAACTCGACACCAGCATCGGTTGTAGAGCGACCCCGAGTGAAACCAAATTGTTTAGGAGACATTAAGTTATTACTATAAAAATGTGCACACATCTGATTTAGGATAATTTTTTCAAATATTTTACTGAGAGTTGGTAGTATTGATATAGGTCTGAAATTGGTGGGGTCAGAAATACTACCAGATTTGAAAAGTGGAATAACTTTACTTTGCTTCATGAGGTCAGGAAAGACACCATCATCAACACATTTATTAAAGACACAGGCTAAATAAGGCGCAATACAATCAACTATAGAACTAATTACTCTGACTGGAAGACCATCAAGATCAGCAGTATTTTTTATGTTTATAGACTTAAAGGCTTTAACAATGTCGTTTGGAAATACATGACTGAACCTTAAATTAGTGATACTAATTGCATTATTTTCTTTTAGTAAGGATTCAGCGGCGGTGGGAGATGAATTTAACGACTTAGTAGTCAAAATTGGAATGTCAGTAAAAAAATTTCAAATATTTTAGCAACTTCTGCAATATACCACTTATTAGTAAATCAAAGATGGCGGACAAGATTTGTCAAAAAAATGCAATATGGGTATCGTTTTTGAGGTATTTGGGGATGCTCATTACGAATATAACACTTATTTGTAAATGCAAGATGGCGGGCACGATTTTTCTAATAATGGCAAGTTGGGTATCATTTTCGAGGTATTTGGGAGTGCTAATTACGAATATAGCACTTATTAGTGAATCCAAGATGGCGGACGCGATTTATCAAGAAAATGCAATATGGGTATCGTTTTCGAGATATTTGGGGGTTCCCATTACGAATATAGCACTTAGTAGTAAATCCAAGATGGCGGACAAGATTAAAAAAATGCAATATGGGTATCGTTTTCGAGGTATTTGGGGATGCTCATTACGAATGTAGCACTAATTTGTACATGCAAGATGGCGGGCACGATTTTGGAATAATGGCAAGCTGGGTATCTTTTTCGAGGTATTTTGGAGTGCTCATTACGAATATAGTAAATCCAAGATGGCGGACACGATTAAAAAAAGTGCAATATGGGTATCGTATGTATACGTTCGTACGTTCCACTGTTGGGAACGGTTTTCCTCTAAAGGACAGGGCTTAGTTAATAGTCCGTCACGCTGGTCTACTGCTGGATGGGGATTTCACGTTATCCAAGACCTGTGAAACTTCGAAGTACAGTTTTCATCACCATATATTAATTTTAAACGTTATCTCCATAAGTTCTTGTTGAAAACTTAAATATATAAAACCGGGGAAAACATTTTCTTCGATAATAACAATATTTTTGTGTTACAGCACTTTTAAAGTGTGAGGTGGTACGAATATGACCGGGAGTCTACAAATTACACAGTTACTTTTGAATAAAATTTGATTCCACACATTTTTATAAGCGGAAACCTGAAGAAAGCGAAAAGCTATAATAAAATTACAATATAGCTTATCTGAGTTAATTACAGAACTATTTAGTACATTTACAATAATAAAAGTACAAAAGTAAAAGAACTAAAGTAATCACAAATTCAAACAATATTGTGACTACTTTTGTTCTACTTTTCTAAACAGGCACTGCAAACAAACAATCCGTTGTGATTGAACCGAACCGCTTTTACGTTTTATTGAAATTTCTTACGGAAAATAAGAGCGTGGTCTGTACATACGACAAATAAACATTACAATAGGTAGTGAATTCACTATTAGGTAGCGCTTTCAAAATCGTTACAATTTGTTAATCCATCTGAGAAACTTCATTATAGATAGGTACAGACTGTACCTACAGTTACCTCAGTTACCTACACACGTATACATACGTTGTTAATGGGTTTTAATATAATGATTTGTTTGGGGTTAATATCGAAACAAAATCGGTTTCAGCTCATTTACGACTCACATAATAATCTGTAATAATCACGTAACTTGGTTCACCTTGACGTGTTGAACTCTGTTCGTAAGGTATGCAGCGGGGGTCACGCGATTTCTGTTATGCCAATGAAAATAAAGGATTACGGACTTAGCTTTGGAATATTTGTTTATTTGAATTTTCATTTTATTTTATTCCACTAAAATACTCGTACGTTTAGAATCATATACACTTACATATTGCAAATGGTGGTGTAATAAGGCCACATCTGCAAAATGACAAGTTTTTGTGAGACAGGTATTAAGATTATACAAATCGATAACTTTCTTTATGCTTAAATAGGTGAGTTATAACATTTTACATATACATAATTTGTTTCACGTAGTTCGTTTTTTTTACGACTTTCATGTGATAAACTTTTGTTGTGGCACTTTTGTTGTCGCTTTATTATACAGAGTACTATATACAGGGTTATTTTTAAAATACTAACGACCTCGCAGACTGTATTACTAACATCATAAACAACATTATTTGTTCCATGACGTTTAAAATTCGTCGGTTTTATTTTCATACAAAAGTAAAAATGTTTAAATAGATCGCTTCAACGGTGATAACTAATGTGCAAAACGCTGGAGTCATCGGAGAGGTCAATTTCACGTTTGAACTTACTACCTTTGGGCGCGTTCCCATTATGTTGTGACGACAGATTGTCGTGCAGTTTAAAGTGTGAATATTTAAATGAAGTTGTTCACATATAGTACAGTCAAGAGCACATCAAGTTTGACACTTTGTACTTTGGACCGTTCTTGTCGTAAGCGGCATAGAGTTGGATTTAAGTCTTAAGTGTCAAGCTTTACGTGCTCTTCACCCTGTACAACACGTTTAACTGTTGTTCACGACTTATTTGACGTTACGACGACGACAGAAGAGGTTGAACGACACTCGTCAGACGATAAATAAAACGTCACGATAAAAATGTGACGACAGATAATCGCAGCTTCAAACGATTCTGTCGTGCAATCATTTGCAAGGCTTCTGCCGTGAACCGATAAATTATCGTCACGATCTAGGCTAGATATGACAGTCGTTCAACGATAAAATCCACAACACAATCACGACAGATAGTCGTGGTACGGGAACAGGCTTTATGCGACAGTCGTCCAACGATAAATAAAACGTTACGACATAATGGAACGCGCCCTTACTACCAAGTACAGATCTAAACAGTGTCAGATAGTACAACAAAAGTTTATTATTGATATATTTATCATGTTTTGTCAAAAGCCACAGGACAAAAGTTGTTGTATATAATGTTAGTAATGTGATCCTGCAAGGTTGGTTAGTACTTAAAAAATAATCCTGTATACTTATGTTCACATTCGCGCGTGTGTTTTCATATCCTATGGGTTACTTCCCATGCACTATTTACACTTTCTTTATCATTTCAATAAATCAATTTCCTCTTAGTATTTTTTTTTGTTTACATATTACTCTACTTTTAGCTCTTCTCGTTGACAAAGTCACCTAAAATTAGTGCTTTAGAGAACTGAAGCATGAGCTGAATCAGCACCCTTTTACTCATGTGACTAAAATATATGTTATTTTCTTGTGAACTTAATTAACAACCTTCGTGGCCGAACGGTTACCATGCTGGTCTGCCACGCTGAGGTCTCAGATCGGGAGAAATATTTGTATGGCCTTCATTTATTTCTCTCGTGAGTTTGGGTGTAATTTGTGGTTGTCTATGTGTGTGTCCATGGCACCCTTGATACAAGGTTTCCCTAGTGCAGGATTCCCTAGAGTATGAGAAAAAAAAATTTTGTTTGTTTCATGTTAGTGAATAATAATTTATTCATCTATTTATTAATATACTAGTAGAGTACGAAATTAATCTGAATACGGTTTTTAATCGATGAGTAATTGAATTACATTTTGAGAATAAAGTACAAATATTATTAGAATATTAAGTTAGAAGATAAAATTGATTGTTATAGACATAAATATTATTATGTTAGTAGTAATTTTATTGGAATTATTAGTCAGTGGAAATATTCTTTAAGATTTTACGATTCATGATTTTTTTTTAATTAATAGACTATCTGGGAAACTCAAGGGCCGGCTAATACTTCGCCCAACGCATTAGTATAGTCATACAAAGTGGGTACGCTGCCAGCATCTTAGGCACCTTTTTATTAATTTTTATTCATGTCTTTAATGCTAGTTTTACTTTCTAGTATTTAAGCTTTTATTACTTTACCTGTGTACCTATTTCAACGTTCCGATTAGCCAAAATAGAATAAACTGTCTCTCCCCTCGCAGTATTTGCTACATTTAAGTCGCAAAATGTTTTCAAGATCAATCTTTTCTCTAAATTCGTGCCTGTTCACCAGTTGTTAAAGCCGCAAACAAGCAATGTCCTGATTACTGCGCCACCCAATCACCTGTTGATTGCTCCTTAAGTGTTGATCGACTTGCTCAACGATTACTGACATCTATTAACTACGTCATCTTAATATCCTTTGAAAGATGTGAAGTCAATAACGTTTAAGTAGTCTCTCCAAAGGATGCTGTGCTCACGTATCATGTAACATATAAAATGTTTCAGTATTCTTAATATAGTTTTAGTACTTTCCGACTAGTGTACCGTTAGAAAATATGTGCAAATCTACTATTGACGTTCTTATGAAAATAAAAATAAAACTATAATAGAAAACAAACTTTTTTGTGGCAGTAGAGCTCTTCGTGAAAGAGTTCGTCCAAGGAAGTACTGCCACCTTACCTATTTCTTCCGCCAAGCAGTAATGTAAGCATTACTGCGTTCCGGTTTTGAAGGGTAAGGGCGCTGGTGAAATTACAGGCACATGGGACTTGTCAACTTATGTCTCAGGGTGACGGGCGCAGTGGTAGTGCCCCGCAGATCTTTGCAATTTAAAGCTCTGAGTGGCACTGTAACTGTTATGGACAGGCGTGTAGTTTACCATCAGGCACACGACTTATTCGTCCCGTCACTTAATGTTATAAAAAAAAACAAAAAATATTCAGAATAAAGTAAATGAGTAATATCAAACATGACAATACCTGGCTGAGTGAAGGAAAACTTTCATAGATTTGTCACAGGTGGCTCTACGGCAAAAGGTCGTTCAAAACAAAAAACAAAGATTTCGTAAAGTCTGCTGGTTCGTTCCGTAGTTCAGTTGGGAGAGTGATAACCACACACAGCCACACAGCACACACGCAGGTCAATGTGCTGGTTCGAGTCCAGCCGGATTGAAATCGATTTCTTTGTGATCGATTTTTGTATTAGCAATCATTATAAAAAACATGCCAAAAGGGTCCACGACTCAGCATTTTAGGACTATTCTAATTACACAGCTTTTGCTGTTATATTGCCACAGCCCGTCATGGAATGAAACACTATATTTATATTTTGGCACAAATAATTGACTATTAAATTCAAATATTATATTATTGAGTTATTTGCATGTCAGATAATTATTTTTAAATATTTTAATATAACGGATTTCCCTACAATGTTGAAGATACTTTAGCAATAAAAATCAAATAATCAAATAAAAAAAAAGGAGTAATCAAGGTGCACTAACAATGTTTTGATCTATAGTTATGTTATTGTTTTGATATTTAAGGCTGAGAGCCCAAAAGTGGTGACCCACAATAATTTTTGTTTGTGTGATATTACTTTAATGATACTAAAGTGTATTAATTAATTTATATTTGGAAGTTATTATTATATTTTATACATGAAAATAGCATCCAACTATAAAATAATTATGTATTTTAGTACCATTTAAAGTAATATTACAGAAAAAAAAATTGAATGTGGGTTACATCACTTTTGCGCTGATACCCTCAGTTAATGTATCACTATAGTTTAATAATTAATACTTTGTCTTGCTTAAATCGCGAAGAATGATACTTAGACGTCATGAAACTTTTTTTTATTATATTTTATTTATTTATTATTTACGTTTGGGATTTTATGATATTTTATTTAATTTTATAATTCATCATTCAATTTAATGTTTATATATATTATAGGTTGCTGTAACCCGAATAAATGAATTTCATTTATTTATTAAACAGATATGTCAGAGAAAGTTACCGATCTTTGAAGATGTGTGAAGGCCCATTTGACTAGGATGGCGGTCTCAATTCTCTCCTATGTTTTTGGCAATACGCACGGGCGTAATCGGTTGGTGCTGGATGATTATGGTTTCCTCGAACCCTAAGTGATGTATTGGTTATACTTGTGAGTATAACCGAACTTACACCCACTCGTTACACTTCACAGGATATACTTTTTACAAACAATTTGGGTTTAACTGCAATGTTGTTTGCGCTACAGATTGTATTTTGTGTTCAGGCATTATTTGCAATGTTTGTAATCTGCGTTCTATTATTATTCGTTTTAGCGAGTCGACGGCTTTCGAACTTTTGTACATGAGCACGTCTTCTACGTTGTTTATGGCACTAAAAAGAGCGTCAATTGTACAGGTGACAATCCCGATTTACAGATGCTATATTATTTGTGCGTATTTTATATTTAAAGGCTGCACTAAAATGGTTGTTCGTATTCGCTATTGGGTGTTTGTTGTGCTTGGATAAATATTTGACGTACGACAAACATGCAGGTACTGTACAAATATCGTCTACACTGGAGCCAAATAAGGAGTTCAAATAATGAATATGACCGTGGTATGTACGGATTATTTGTGAATTTGCCCATTTGACGCCTTTGATACGCGTCGATAAATCGACAAGCATGCGGTAACGCGTGTTTAGTGTACGTTGTATTTGTCGAATATGCAAACATGGCAAATACTTTGTCACTCATAGTATTTACTATGAGTGACAAATTTATAATTTTTTTTATAAAAAATAAGTGCACATTTAATCTCGTTCTCACCTGATGGAAAGTGAGGAAGAGGTCGACGATGTAGCATGCACACCTAAATATTGCCTTTCACTCTAGCCGTGAAAAGGTCCAACTTATAGAGTTCGGGGAATAAGGCCGCAGGTAGGGAATTCCACTCTCTAGCCGCTCGCCACATAAATGTGGGAGCGATACGCTTCGTGCGAATCCTGGGAATATCCACAACATAGGGGTGGAATCCTAGGCCACCTCAAGTCCCCCAATGATGGAAAGGGGAAGGCGGAATCAAATTATGCAATTCCATTGCACACTCTCCGAGATATATACCGTAGAATATCAAATCAAATACATATAGCAGTCATAAGGAAACTTTGAAGATCACATATTTACCCTTCCATGAATAGATTTGTACTACGTGTACTTACATACAGCTATTTCCGATTCCATATCTCAAACCCAATTTGTCCAAAGGAACAGCTCCCATTTTTCCTTTAACATGACGACATATGCACTGTATGTGCACTCAGAAAATATCGCGAGATTTTCAATGCATCAGAGTGAAGCTTCGAAATATTCGAGCAAAGTGGATTTTCATGTTCACTGATTCCCTGATGTTTACTGAATATTTATAAAAACATTTTCAGCACTTAACATTTATGATTTATGCGCGTCTGACCGAAACGGTTCAACGTTTTTGGTAACTCTACTTATTCCACTAAATTAAGCTAATCACATGTTTCGTTTGGCTAACATTCGTTGGGTAAATTCTTATCATGATAAGTTTTGCCAGTATCTTAAACTTTGGCGCCAATTTTCTTTTCAGAACTGTTTAAATAAAACTGAGATAGTTTCTATATTATTTATAAATATTGAAATGCTTCTGTGTAGTGTTTAAAGCCTACCCATTGAAAAAGTCACTTGTAGTGGCCCTTGCTGATGATAGGGCTGTATACCTATATGATTCGAAGTATTATTACGATTATTTTTTTTATAATATCAAGTGGCGGGACGAACAAGTCATGCACCTCATCGTAAGCTGCACGCCTATCCATAACAGTTGCAGTGCCACTCAGAGCTTTAAATCGCAAAGATCTGAGGGGCACTGTCACTGCGCCCGTCAGGCATCCTGAGACATAAGTTGACAAGTCCCATGTGCCTGTAATTTCGCCAAAAAATATTATATAGTTTTTGATTGCTTGACATGTTCAGCATGTTTCGCATAGTAACATCCTGTAACATTTGCTCCGTACCTCAATACTCTTTAACCTGAATACTTTATTACAACTTCCGTTTAACATTAAAAGTAGATAAAATTCACTTTTTGAATGTCTGAATTGAGCGGGTGAGATTGCTCTCCAGTTCAAGCTGAGGTCGAGTCGGTGCAAGTGACAAGAGTCCTGATTGTCAATTTCCTGAAACGGATTTTATACTTAAATAATGCTTTGAGATGGATGGCGATTTCTAGCTGTGAAAATTGCAAAGCACAATTTAGTTCTGTCACTGTTCAAATATGGGTTACATTTTAAGTGACAGTGGCAATGCCCTATATGACTATTACTATAACAAAGCTACTTTTTTACCATATGCGAAAGGCTATATTTTGCAGTAAGTGGGTGCAGTAAGGGTAAATAAATAAATCTCACATGAAGAACTATTGTTTTCGTTTGGTTGCCACGTCCCTTATAAATTGTAGCGTGCTTTTTAATCTGGAAGTGCAAACCTTGGAACCAGCGTTACGTTCCCCTTGAAACCTCTCATTTAAGTTGATCTAGTTTAATAGTAGACCTATCAGTGATAGATGACTTGTGCAAAACGTAGCAAATTCAGTTTGCTAAATCGGGATGTTGATTCCGTTTCTCGGAGTACTATATTTTACTGGCGACGATGATTCAGCTGTTCTACACTTTATGACAATGATTCAGGCGTAATGCAAAATACCGCCATGAAAACTTCATCTTCAGCCATGAATTGACGTTAATCCTTTCCTCACTGTTGAGGATTGTGACTCCACTTCATTGTGCCCATTATCTGTCTCCATCGGTTGCGCTCAGTTGCTTGGAGGAGTGCGACGCTGACAGGTAACTCCAGTTGTTCGGAGATCTATTCGAACCATTGTTTGGGACTCCTGTCTCTAGGTGTCTTTCCTTCCATCTTCCCTGTCACCATAAAACGCTCCATCCAAAAATATAACTAAATATTAGAGAAGCATTTGTCTTATGGAAATCGGAAACAACGATGATACCACAAACAGCCAGACTCGAGACAATACAGAAGAATAGTTAGTTTTTCTACGTTGACTCGACCGGGGAACGAACCCGTCACCTCAGAGACGGCGACGTCATGAAAACTACTCGACCACGAAGGTCGTAAAAAAGCGTATCACTATGAATGCAGATCGAAGGCTGAAGATGTTTAGTTTAAGTTTGTTATATTCTATTCGCCATCTGCTTCTCTTTAGAGGTGGTCCATTTCCAGATCGTATGAATACGGAAGGAGCCCTTCATTCAGCGGCCAAAGAAGAGGCTCGTTACACGCGTCTGCCTCAAATGGAAACTTTAATAGCCAACGTACACTCGCACACACAAGTGTGCTCGGGGCGAGAGGTTTTACCTAAGCGGCTATGTTTACGTCGCGTTGTAGTGCATTTCTGTGGTATTGAGGTACAGTATTTGATTTGTAGGCAATTTATTAATTTTATATTTAAAACAAAAAAATGCTATGCTAAATTCGTAGTGTTAGTGGGTCATCGTAACACGCGTCGCCTTGTCAAAACCACCTTTAAGTCTGAATTGAGAATAGTCAAGTCAGAAAAGCGTTTACTTAAAAAACTGGGTTGTTGGTGTAACTGACTGTATCAATGTCGATTAGGTGCTAACGGCGAGAGAACCAGAAAACCAGGCGATATGAAGGTACGTACAAGGATTATTTGGTACTTATATAACAATCGGCTGTACATGCTTATAAAATTTGTAGATTTCGCTCGATTTTCATGGGATCCCCTCATAAAATTTTGACTTAGTGGGATTTGGACAATGAGACCCTTTAAAAAAATTACAATCGGTCCGCAATTGACAGAGAAACCGGTAAATACATTGTATATACCTAAAAAATTTTAGAACTTCGTTCGTTTTCCGTGGGATCCCCTCATCAGATTCTGACTTGGTGACTACATGGGACCACCTCGAGAGTGCATCCTATCAAACAAAAAAGAATTATCAAAATTGGTTTACAGTTGTCGGAGAAATCGGACAACATATATAAAACATACATACAGACGAACGTATAAGCCGCTCCTTTTTCTGAAGTCGGTTTATAAAAATATCAAACTAGCTTAAGGAAAACTATTGAGTTTTTGCTCATGAACGACAATTGCATGACTCTTAAACTTTAGCTGCATGCTGTATTCGTATGGCGATGGCCTGGGGGACAGTTTTGTTCAAGTATTATACTTGAAGAAATGGCTTAGTATCCGTGCACTCAAGTTAACACGCTATGAGCAAGCAGCAAAACTATTGATCGCTAAAATAAGTATCAAAGACACTATTTTAGCGCAAAATTAATGTGTATGAAATAGTAGAAAAAAGGGGGGTACCATGCCTTTCCTGCGCACCTACTAGGGCAACAATCGGCGAGTATCTTACGCTGATTGGCAAATTTTACCACAAACATGTATGCCATCAATACGATAAGAAGAATTAGAAAAATGCTCTTACTAAACACTGTTTCATTTACAACGACACATTTATTGTGAATGAACATTCACGTTATTTGTATATTTATCTACGAATTCATAAGATGTATATTAAGTAGTCATGCATATTAGTCAACTTAAAAAGTTCAGACAAGTTGCCATAAAAAAACAACCAACACACTGTAGTTGGATGTTTTTTATGGCAAAAAATCCTTCTGTTTTACGTAAATCAAGAGTTTGGCCTGATTGATTGATTGGCGGTATAGAAGAGCTGTAAGTTATTTAATTTATAGGGTTTGAAATAAATTGAGTCGTAACACAAGATTGGCGTAAATTTGTTTGATGAAGAATTTAAGGTAGAAAAGAGAATGGTTATACTGTAGTTAGAAATTACTCGTGTGGTGACGGTAATGAGATTCGAGATCCCGTGCATCGAAGCGCAAATTGAAGGGCGCAACGGAGGCGCCATTAAACTGGCTTAATTGACTCCTAGGCGAGTCCTTTTCCCCACCTGACTGCCAATATGCAGTCTAGATTAGACTAGGAAAGTGGAACATTGGAACAGTTTTTAGTCGATTAACTTTTGCCTTCAAAGTTCGAGCTGAGCGGTTGCAAATGACTAGCTATATAGCTGAATAGCTATTGAAGCGATCTTTTCCTTTGCTTTCTTTGTTACGAACTTGTAACGTTAATTTTATATTAGGTAATAAAACATATCTTTAGTTAAATTTACTAGAATAGAACACAAAATTAGAAAATTTTATGAATAAAATCATTACTCAGTACTTAATTTTATTTTTATTACATCAAGTGACGGGACGAACAAGTCGTCTGCAACTGGTGGTAAGACACGCCTATCCATAACAGCTGCAGTGCCACTCAGAGTTTCAAACTCAGAGTTAAGAAATACCCTTCCAAACCGGAATGCAGTAATGCTTACTTTGCAACTTGGCGGTAGAAATATGTAAGGTGGCAGTACTTCCCTAGACGAATTATTTCACAAGGAGCTCTAGTGCTACGAAACTACCAGTTCCTTAACTAGTTACTTCCTAATAAAACTAAATAATCAAAATTCTTATAATCGATGGAATATTTCAATCAGAATTGATGACCTTGGTGGTCCAACGGTTTTAATGTGGACGCAAGATGAGTAGGTCCCGGGTTCGTTCCCGATAGGACCAAATTAGGAAATAAATATAATAAATAAATAATAAATAACGCACACACTCAACATAGCCCCGCACTAGGGAAACCCTGTGTCGCGGGTGCCATCTACACACACATAGACAACCACAAATGACACCCAAACTCACGAGAGAAAATAATTGTAGGCCATACAACTATTTCTCTTGGCCCGGGAATCGAACCTGGGACCTCTGCGTGGCAGTCCGGCATGGTAACCGTTCGGCCACGGAGGCAGTTAAATGAACATTTCTAGATTGGTTTAGGCTTTTGGTGTTCTGGGAAGTGCCCTGGAGTGACTTACGTTGCTCTGGCACTCATAGTATAGCGAATTCCCTAGTTTGAGATCGCCTAGTCTCAAACTGGTGTGGTTATCAAGCGCATTATTATTATTATAAACTGCGTACCGATAATTTGACTAATCAAGCTGCGGTTACTCTACGTGCAGCAATAGCCTTGGTCCAGTCCTCATGTAGCGCCTGTTCCACGTTGATATGACCGAGTGCATGTTTCTTTAGAAAGAGACTTGCACTCGGGGTCATATACAATAGTATTTGGTAGTAGACTACCAAGTACTATATCACCAGTTTGTTTATTTATCCGCGGCTGTCAATAAGTCATATAAATTGTTTAGTACTGTTATTGCCTGTTTTTGGGTATGTGTGTAATTACGTAGTAAGCTAGTGCAGTAGATAACTTTGTCATGAAGCTTAATGAGCTTTGCTTAACCGAAATGGCGTATAGCAATTTTGCAAATCATCGTACCGCCAATGTTATTTCTAGTGTTAAAGGTCATTCAAGGTCAAGGTCAAGGTGAAACCTGCTTTATTCTGAATTCTTTTTTTTATGATTAAATTTGTATTGAATTGAAATTACATTTTTTAGTGAAATTACTCCACTAGTTTGTTATAATTATTAATACAAAGATCGAACATTTAGAAACAATTCTTCGATCCGGCCGGATTCGAACCGACGTCTCCTAGCAAACCGTGCCAGACGCTATGCCAACTAAGCCACGGGACGAACGAGCGACCTTACGAATTTTTCTACGTGCTTGTTATCGGATCTTTGTGTTTGGTCTTTCAACGACTTTTTAGCCGTACCGCCATCTATGAGAAATCTAATATTAAATAAGTATTTTTTTATGATTTATTTACAAGTTTGCACATGCGCCGCCAGCCTATTATGTAATTTAGAAACTAGCCTTTCTACTGCCGTAAATAAACTTGTTAGATCCCCGCAGTTTGGTTAATAATTAAGTATGTGACGGCATTACACGGAATAGGTTATTAACTGTGTCCTAATTATGTTTTGAATGAATTCCAGGATTTACGGTATGATATTCAGCTACCGGTTAAGGTGTGGATTGGAACCACCTCAAGAATCTCGTTCAATGTAATACATCCTCGGAGAAGTAGTTCAGGTACTGGCGATTTAAATAGAAGTGAAATCTCAGCCTCAGCACCAGTCTAAATCTCACTGTCGGATTACGAGCTTTTCCTCGGCCTAAAACATTGTGGTTCTTTAGTAGCGGTTTCTACCCACCCGACATTGGTGATACCACGCGGGTGTCACAGTTTTACACGTTAGTATATCGCAGACATAAGTTCTTTTAAAAATCGACTATGTAAGAATCGCTGTGACAATAGGAAAAGTTTAGGAATTCTCCTTCTTTTGTAATTATTGTTAAATTTGTTACGCTTTTGACATCTATGTTCATAATAATAATTTAATAATAATAATTTTGAGACATAAAAAACCCATTTACAACAAAATCATTAAATATAAATAATAATACGATTACATACTTAACAGATAAAACTAAATAAAATTTTACCATTGGTAAAAAAAAACAAAAATATAAAATAAAATAAACTAGCCATTATCGAAAGTTGTCAGTGTCGTGCAAAAGTGCCGGAAAATGGAACTGGTTACGTCCTCCACTATAGAGCACACAATATTGAGTTCTGCTATCTCGCAGGCGAGCCCAGAACGAGGCTTTACGAGTTCTGATGTTGGCATAGAAATCGGGCACACCTACCCCAGCAAACTTGTCCGCAACATTACAGAAGCGAGGCAGTTTCATTAGAATTCTGAAGACGTCATTGTACTGAACTCGTAGTGTGTTTTAAGTGCGCTTTGTATAGCAACATTAAGATTTAAGTACACAATAATTGTATCGTCACTATTATATTTTATTTACGTATTGTGAAAGTACTAAACTAAGTAGTTTGTTGTTATAAATGATCGGACAAACTCAATGAAAAAATTCTTCGATCCAGCTAGACTTCAACCAAAGACATTTTTTGTCTAAGGCGGACTATCGCTTTGGCAACTGAGCTATGGAACGAATCAGCAGACCTTATGAATATGTCTATGCTGCTTAGGGTCTCTGTTTTTGGTTAAAACCAAAGCCTTCGTTTCGTTAAAACGAAACGATCTCTTTTTTCGAATTTAAATACATAAAAAAGCCAGGGCGGCAGAAAATGTGGTAGTAGATAAACCACATGGTTCCAAACTTTTGAAGAGTGGTTCAACATGACTACCACAGAACTCCGAGCTGCAACTTCATGGGCCCAACCCAAGTGGCTATAACGATTCGTTATAACGCTATAACGAGCCGTTCTTCGGTCGGAGTTGGCTCACCAAGAAGAAGTATCGAATAATTTGTACGTTTGTGGATTTTTTATTATTAGTGTAGGTAGGAACAAACTTTCAATACCAATGACTATCACTTCTAGATAGGTGAAAAGAAACAAGATTCAAATTTAACATTGAAATAAATTATGAGGTACTGTATAGTGAATGTTACCAAACATTATAGATTCAACAATCTTTGGGGACCGTACTTATACAAATAAACCCGGGATGTCGGCTTAACAACCTTATCGAATCCCTAGTTACGGGTAAGGCAATTAAAAACTTTAATTGAACAGACAATGGAGGTGGAAACTTTATTAAAACTAATACGTGTAAGAGTTAATCCGAACACTGATATGCTGAGCACATAAATTTAATGACAAATAGCTGTTCCTCTGCCCTTGTCAACCACTCGCGCGTAGAATGTAAATTCGCTAAATGTGACACAATGTGACCGACATTTTAGATAATAATGAAAACGTATACAAATGGGACAGAGCTGTTACACATATATACAAATTGCATCTGGTCTATGTTACAGAGGTAATCAGCCAAGGCGTTTCTGGAGCTGTCACCTATACTTACAATAAGTATAATAGAGCTTTCATCCTTGAATTTGGTCTTACTATTTAAGTTGTTAATGTAGCTTATTCGTATGTTTTGTTTATATATTTTACGACTTCGGTGGCCTAAAGGCTTGTACTGTGGACACTGTATGATGAGGTGCCAGTTTCGATTCCTAGTAGGGTCAATTTGGGAGAATGAAATTCTCTAAATTGGTTCTGGTCTGGGTGTTCTGGGAACTGCCCAGAGTAAATTTCGTTGCTGTGGTACTCATATTACTGGAGTATGTTTGAGACCAGACAATTGGTGTTGTTATCTGGCACATTATTATTATCATCTGCACGAACAAATTAGAGAAGTTATTAAGAAAATACGAAGTATTAAGTATGTATGTAAATACACGCAAATTAGGCAGGCGCCCAGATGTGGCGGGGACCTCAGGCATATTGAGGGACAAAGTATGGAGCAGTAATGCCAGCACGCCACCATATTATACTGCAGGGCAACCTCGACCACTGCGCCAGAGCACAGGACCTATTGGTCCAGGCCATGGCGGAGTGGGGGGTTGCGGCGGCTGCTGTGGCGGAGCCATACTTTGACCACCTCTAACCCACCCCCTAACCCACGCCCTAACTCATCCCCTAGACCACCCCAAATCACCACCCCCTAACCCACCCTCTAGTTCACCCCCATATGCCCTATAAATTTATCATAATTGTCAGTTTATATTGTTAATTGTCAATCAAAAACATGGAAAAGATTGAAAATTGATTATCATTATTATTATTGTAAAGGAGGGGGGGGGGGTTCTCTCTGTACCGTGGGATGTGGTTACCAATACAGCCAAGTGAAAACTCCAAAAACGAATGCGGAAGGTCTGGGCAGTTGTTTACAAGACGGGACTCCCTCCTGGAAACCTATATTATATTATTTATTTCACCCTACATGATGGACAATAATATTACACCCTATATGAAGCGTACGAAATGTCAGAAGGTCCGGGTAGCAGTTCCTTAGACTATAAAAACAAAAAAAAGGACATGTTATATTGACATATATAAATCAGACGTTATATGTATATGATGCATTTAGACGTTGAAATCTTTGTAAGTCAATGTTGAAATCATAAACATTTTACTGTCTTTGTTTAACTACTGCGTGCCGTCGTAAGCCAAAAGTGATAGCACTACAGTGATTTATGTCAAACGGGAACCGAAAATACGTAACGTCATCTTAAATGCCAACTGTCCTCATTTTGCCATTTTTGGAGTACATCAAATATCAAAACCAATGTTTGGCCAAATGTTTTAGTGAATTATTCGCATGAATTGTAATGAAATGGACAAAAATATTGACAGTGAGAACAATTAAGTATCGATTAAAATGCGTCGCTGCGGCATTAAGGGGTGCGGCAGTAGAAAAGGTGGAGATCAACCTAATGTTACATTACACGGCATGTGTTATTTTTTGTCTATAAATCGTACAATAGCCCAAATATCTCATGTAATTAGACTCATTTAAGTAGTTTATTCATATGTAAGTCTTGCTGAATTTTGTTTTGGTTACTTTAGATCAGCCTTTCCCAAAGTGGCGGTAAGAGACCCAGTGGCGGTAAGAGACCCAGAAAAAATGGGGGCGTTGTGTCAAGGCTTAGGGGGAGATTTGTAATTTCATCACTCTTAGACACCGACTGAGCTCTCGACTCTCGACTACAACTTGTGAACATCAACTAATATTAATTAACAGATTGCTTAAACTATCTCGGTTCGATATTTCTCTCCCTGTAGTTCATATATCTGTCCTGCTTTATTGAATAAATAAAATAAAAATCATGTCAATCGGTCGCTCCGTTTCGAAATGAAAGTACACACAAACAAACAAATAAATAAAAAGGCAACAGACACAGTTTCGCATATTAGTAGTTATTAGTATTCCTAGATAGGTAATTTTCGTAGATAATAGACCGCGGGCAATCATGTTTTAACAAGTTTTTGTTAAATAACGCGATTTGTGCATTCCTGTATCAATTTGCTGGTTCATAGAATACTTGTTCTTACTTATTGAGTTCGATTGAGCGTCGAATGCGATAAACGAGTTTATGCATGTTTGTTTTATTCCTGTCGGTGCGTGCTGCTTATGTAATACTATATAAACAACGTAATATTTATTTTATTTTCATTTGCGGTTTCGCGCGTAATAAATAAGCAGTACTTCAGTTCAACACTTACGTATTTCTCAAAACAAAACAATGCCGGAAGTAAAAAAGAAGAGACGGCAATACTGTGCGGAATATATTAAATACGGATTCATTGAAAATCCCTCAAACCCATCGTCGCCTTTGTGCCTTCTATGTCTAAAAACATTTTCAAATGAAGCAATGAAGCCTTCAAGACAGCAAGATCATTTGAATAAAATGCATCCAGATAAGAAAGTCAAGAATGTAGCATATTTTCAAGACCTAGAAAAGAAGCATAATACTCAGCCAAGTGTAGCAAAACTCTTTTCGGTGGCTGCTAAGCAAGATGACGACGGACTTCGAGCTTCGTACAATATATCTTTGTTAATTGCTCAAAAAGGCAAACCACACAACATCAGAGAAGAGTTACTTTTGCCAGCAATAAAGGAAGTAATAACTTCTGTGCTTCATTAATCGGCCGCAGATATTATCCGAAAAATTCCTTTGAGTAATAATTCTGTGCAAAGACGAATTGATGAAATGGCTGAAAACATTGAAGAATCATTGTGCAATCATCTGAGGACTAGTCAATTCTCAAATCACCTCGATGAGTCCATTTTACCCACTAATGAAGCGTTTTTGCTAGCAGCAACTGACGTTGCTGTCTTACGTGAGGTTTATTAAAGATGAGAAAATATGTGACTAACTATTGTTTGCTAGAAATTTAGAGACCGATACAAAAGGTGAAACCATATTCAATACATTGAAAAAGTTTTGTGATGAGAAAGAGATTCCCTTGAAAAAGATTATATCAGTTGCTGCAGATGGCGCTCCGGCTATGACAAGGTGCCATAAAGGCTTCATAGCATACTTAAAAAAATAAAATTCCAGACATCCTTGCTGCAAGTTAACTCTTGCGGGTTACAGAAAAAGTCTCGTTTAGAATGAATGTTTAATCTCCGCTAATATAGCTCACAATAATTAGTTTAATTTTAAGTTATAGTGGTTTTCAAGTAGGTGCAAAAAATTGGGGGCGCTAAAAAATTATTAATAAATAATTTATTCTTAAAGTGCGCAGTAGACAAAATAAGTTTGGGAACCCCTGCTTTAGATTGCCCGTTTGTTAGTATATTTTGAAGATTGTTGATAACGATTACTTTGAGATAGTGTTGTTCTTGTAAGCAGACATATTATCGATATTCTGTTATTAAAACAATCACTACGAGGTTTTTATTATTTCATTATTATTATTTTTATTTTTAAAGTTTACCTACAAATGAATAAAGAAAGAAAGAATGGTTGGAAATTATAGGATTGCCGGATATAACGAGAATATGTATGCCGAACATTGGATCAAATATCACCTTCGTTTGTTTCCCCCATATTGAAGAGTCAAATTTTAATAGACCTTTGAATGTAACTAGATCACATGATAATGCAATTCCACCGTCGCATTTATATAATTTTATATTTAATTTTGAGTAAACAAAAGACATCGCTAGGCATTCTCAGTTCCCTAAAACCATCCACTCGTATCCGATGTTTCCTACATCTTACATCTTATGTTATACTATGTTTTAGGCAAATAAACTTACCTATATTTTATGATTATCGACATTGACTTACAATTATATGGACGTCGGGTCCGCGCTAAAAAGTGTCCGAACTTATAGGGCGTTAAAATCGTATACAGAGCGTCATTCACGCTCTAGTCATCGTTTGTTCGACTGACAGCGAAGCAAGCAAAATTAGACAGTACTGCGATGACATTACAATTTAAATTCAACGTTTTAGCTTTTTCATATTCCTTTACATGTCACTACGTTTAAATAGGTTGACTTGGGACATTATTTTCGTGGTTTTTTTATTAGACACGTCGTCCATTTATTTGTAAGTGAATGATTATCGATAATGTTATTACAATTACATAAGTAATTTTATTTATTTCATAAATTAAATGGATGAGTTAGATCCAGCTAAATCAAAATCACTGATAAATATTCTATTCCAATACATAAATACAAAACAGCTTGAACTATTTGGAAACATTAAAAAAAATCTAATATCAGTCTTGAGATTGGAAATGCATAGACCTGATTTATATTACTTTTCGTAATACGTGAGCATTTATAAATGCAAAATATTAAATTCAAAATGTCATATGTATCATCCCGAATATTCCCATATGACAATGAATATTGATTTACTTTAATTAAATATTATGATCATACTTTGATTACAGTAAACTATACAAATTACAAACGTAACAAAAAAAAAACAGTTTCAACATTCAAGCCATACATTTGCATGTCGATATTGACTTATCGATGATTATGATACAACACTAAAGAAATCCGTCATTTGTGGTGGACATTTTTGGTTTATGTTTATTCCGTAGATAGGGCTAGGGATATTCCGATACAAGTAAATACGATTAAGTACTCGATACTTTTGTTTTGATACCGAGTACTTTTAGTATCGAATCCCTTCTTTCGATTCTTACACAGTATCGGAAGAAAAATACTTCTATCGAATCGAAACACGCATGCATAAATATTTGACATTAATCCCAATTCTCAAGAAAGGATCACCTTTCTTCCGAATTATTTTCCATTTCCATTATTTTCCGTGATGAATTCCCTGTTTTGCAGCAGCACAAACGCAAACTGCGAAGTGACGAAATAAAAAAGTGCATGATCTATGGTCCATCTTAGCGGATGAGGAGCGAAATTTTTATAGAGAAATAGCGGGTTCTTGTAGTCTAAGGGCGGATTTTTACTTAATCTAGATATTATTTACATATTTTTGCCAGTGTTGCCAATTTATGAGAAATTCCCCGAAATTGAACTCCATGGGGATTTCGTGGAAATTTGCGCTATGTGGGGAAAATGTGGGGATTCTAACATTTTACCATTTTTCTTTAACCTATCGATTGCTGGTGCATCGCTAATTTGATGATTGCTGATAAAAACACTGTTTATTATGAACGATATCGATATTTTTTTCAATACCACATATCCCCTGTCTATATAGCAACACTTATGTAGAATAGCCTCATATTTTTGAATTATTCGGAAGGATTGAAGTACTTTGTCCTGTATGTAAAATTACTACATTACCAGTCGGTGCGTGTTAGGCGCGCGACCCTTCCTTCCGTCCCGTTTAGACCGGTCTCAAGTATAAAGAAAAACGAAATCAGCTACTGCCAAAAAAACTGAGCAGTTGATACTTTTGCAACATAACGTGCCACTCCTCAAGTTTAAATATTAAATTTAGGTCTAAACGTAACGTATGTTGGATGGTTACATTTTGAGTTTCCTAATTCTTTGTTATATTTTTAGGCGATGGATTATCAAAGCCATAATAATAAAATATAATAAATATTGAGACTGAGTAAATATTATTAAATGTGCGGAATTTTTTTTTAATAACGCACACTCTCAACATAGCCCCGCACTAGGGAAGCCCTGTGTCGCGGGTGCCATGGACACACACATAGACAACCACAAATTACACCCAAACTCACGAGAGAAATAAATGTAGGCCATATACATATTTCTCCCGGCCCGGAATCGAAGCTAGGACCACTGCGTGGCAGTCCGGCATGGTAACCGTTCGGCCACGGAGTCTGTTAATTTGTGGGGAATATGAACTTTGCTCTTCCCAAATTTGGTGACTTTAACCTTGATTTTTGGTGAATTTTGAATATGGGCAACACTGGTTGGATTTCACTCTAAAAAAATATTTTGTAACATCATTGCGTCATGAGGAAAATTTTGAATTATAAAATAAACGTGCGTCTTCCAATGTTCAATATTGTTGCAATCTCCCACTTGACGTTGGCGCAATCTCAATTGTATCGATGAAGCTATAATAATGTAAAATAGAAAATAACGTTTATTTATTGAATTGTGCAGTGCGTGCTTGATAAAAAAGTTATAAATAATTAATTTTTTCTTGTTATTATGGCGCCGCCGAAATCAAAAATTTGGACATTTACACCACGGCAAATTGCAAGCAATGTTTTGAGACTGTGAAATGTTGTGGCAACTCGTCCAATTTATTTAAACATGTCAGTACTCACGAAACTGTTGTAGAAAAAAAAACAACAGATCACCGGTGCCTCTGATCCTAATATATCAAGTATAAGGTATATGTATTATGCGTATACCTATGTAATAATAATTTTTTCATTTCTGTTGATTTCCTAGTTTGAAGTTCTTTTAATTGTACTAGTTTACTTTTAGGTTATAAGTCGTTATTTTACCGTTCAAACGGTTTGTTAATAATTTCATTCACTATGTAACTAACTACGAATAGCTTTGTATAATAAGTAACTACCACTTTTTAATATGACCGTTACGAGATACTTTGAAAAAATAATATGCCTTAGAAAAGAAATAAAATAATTGAGCATACAGTGCTAAAATGGGAAGTTTCATTTTTTTTAACAATACTATCGATTCGATATCGATAGGGTACCTACTCCGGGCATTGGTTGAATTGACACCTTCAATCATTGACTTACAAATAAATGGACGACGGGTCTAATACAAAAACCACGAAAAAAATGTCCCAAGTCAACCTATGTATTTAAACGTAGTGACATGTAAAGGAATATGAAAAAGCTAAAACGTTAGATTTAAATTGTAATGTCATCGCAGTACTGTCTAATTTTGCTTGCTTCGCTGTCAGTCGAACAAACTAAGACCAAAGCGTGAATGACGCTCTGTATACGATTTTAACGCCCTATAAGTTCGGACACTTTTTGGCGCGGACCCGACGTCCATATAATTGTAAGTCAATGCCTTCAATGAAAATAGTTATTTATCTTTCAGCTCCAAACTTCGTACAACAGTGCCAGTTAAATCAAAAAGTGCGGTTGTTGGGGAGCCGAAGTGTGATCTCTAACAGCCATTAACATCAAAACATTCGGAACAACAATATCAGTCATAATGCATATCAGATGCATTATGACGTCAATTTCAACGAATTGGTGCATTATATTTACTTATTTACGTATTTTTTTGTGTATGATAATTTTTCA
>NW_020653854.1:12357731-12422534 GCF_003589595.1 Hyposmocoma kahamanoa | reverse complement strand
TTTTATTTAAAACAAATAAAGTGTCAGGATCAAGATAAGTACCATTTAAATAACCACACCAAATTTGGTAGCAAGCAAGTTTGGTTTGCCCGAGAAAAAATGTCAAAAAATAACCACCAGAGTCTCACTGTAATCCAGTTTTTGTATTACCTATGACAATAATCAATATTCTAGGATTTTCAAGCTTTCACTTCAAGATACGTATTACAGGATGTACTATTTTCAAAGTTCCACGTGCTATGTTACCGCCTAAAAACTTACACAAAAACACCACATTTAGGCGATTTTGGGCACCTCATCGCCTTAATGTTACGCAGTGAAATTTCGATTTTGCATAATCCAATAACTTAAAAAATAATATATCTAATTCCCTAGTTATATACTACATACGTATTGGACTTCGGTGCACCACGTTATTGCACTTGTCAGTGTAACACCATGACTTCGAAGGCATTAGCATATCAAAGGCAAAGGCTGTAATGAAAGGCCGATGGTGACCAAGTGATACCGACAGCTTGTCAGCGTGTGGTGCAGTTACACGTTTCATAAGGCCGGAAAGTTTAAACTACTTGTTTAGTAGTTACTACGAATTACTGAGCTTTAGACAACTAGTCAGGTTTTATATGTACTCTAATTTTGCAGGATCATTACGGTAAGAAGTGTAACGCGGGCGTCGCGTAATTAAATACAAGGTTCGTTCTACATGAATTTTATTGTAGAAATAAAGAAAGAGTACAGGAACGGAAAAGAACAGGCAAAGTAAAAGCAAAAAGGCTGTAACAGAACTATGATATAAAAATAGGCACAGTGGTATAAAACACTCCCTACTTAAATTATATAAAGGTTATGTATGGCAAAAAGGAACTTACCCCAAAGGGCCAGTAAATTCTATAAATACTATGCTTTATAAGCATGTCAAGTCGAGCAAGTGTGCTCGCTTCGGCAATTTAGTAGAGAGTGGCCATGGAAAGAAGAAAAGTAAGTGACGAAGACATTGACTTACAAATAAATGGACGACGGGTCTAATACAAAAACCACGAAAAAAATGTCAACCTATCCCAACCCAAGTCAACCTATTCGAAATTTAAATTGTAATGTCATCGCAGTATCGCGCTGTCAGTAGAACAAATGAAGACTAAAGCGGAGTGTCGCGCTCTGTATACGATTTTAGCGCCTTACAAGTGCGGACACTTTTTAGCGCGGACCCGACGTCCATATAATTGTAAGTCAATGGACGAAGAAGAAAAAGGAATCTAAGAACGATACAAAATTTCAAAGTGGCCAGGAACTAGAGAAAAGGGTGGTAAACCGGTGGGATAACGATGAAAGAGGTCGCATCGTCACAGAAGTATAGTCGGGTAGGGTAACAGGAGCATAATTTATTTTGAGTCAAATGTTTCGAGCTGTAGGAAGAACAGATAAAGTCTTATAAGAATTTTGAAGTGCACTAAACTTATTTTTGCTTAACGTCTTTAAATGTTTTAACAATACTTATAGAAAGCTCACGCCCTTGTCCCTCAGGAGTCCTTTTCATACAACTTCTTTTATTCTTGTCTCTTCGGACCCCAGCTTTAACAATCATTACGTTAAATTCAATACTTATGATATATTCACCGAAAACGTACCAATTGAGCTAACGTTTGTCTTATCCCAAAAGATGGGGTAAGAGGAAAAGTCATCATATTATTATTTCATAAAAAGGTATCTGATATTCACAAAACTTCACAACTGTCAAATTTGTTTTTTCCGCCTTTAAGATTTGGAGCATCGTAGCGAAATCTCTTTAATGGTTTAAAATGATTTATTTGTTTGTTTTCGTGACTAAAAGAGTACGGTGCTGAATGCTTTGGATTCTGAGTTAAGGCTTCAAGTCTTTCTTCCCTCGGTGTTCCTCTTATCTCACCTGACACCAAATTGTTTTAGAATGAGGTCGATGAAAAGTCACTCTTAGCGGATAGAATATAGAGCTTAATAAATAAAGCCGTGGACTTGAATGTCACAAAACTTATTATGAACGCAAACATTCATCTATAAAAACACCATCGTCGCTATAAAAAAAACCGTCCAAGATATTTTTCGTACACTTTTTTAGTGTTACAAATAAAAGCGACGGTTTGCATTTGTTTATATTTGAACATTTATTGCATATTTCTGAAGGCATTATTTATCGATGTTATGGCTGCGGTTCCAACCTGCTTCCAATCCACTCATCTAAGAATACGTTTTGTCAATCTTGAGGATAGTTTAGCAATTAACTCCGTTGTACTTAAATGATAGAAGTTTAAAAAATTTACGTTCTTGTATTGGCGTTCCAGTACATTTACGGAAATGAAATTTCATTTTAAGAATAGATTTTGTTAATAAAAAAAATACCCATAGACATAACATTAATATGAGGAATGAAAATTAATAAACTGGCTTTTCTTGACAGTCGTCTTCACAAAGACACAAATTCATTTAAGGGGCACTGTATACGCTTCCGTTATAAGTTGCCGGTTGATATTCAAAATTGAAGGATAGTGAAACAAAAACTTTATTCTAAAGGTTTACAATACAGTTTCTGGGTATTTGGGTGACAAAAATCCTTGATAGTGAATCGTGTTTGATGTATGATAGTTAAAATAAACATTATACCTAAATGAGAAATGTGTACAAATGTTTATTTACAAAGAGTAACATCCTTACTGATTCTTTTTAAGGGAATCTGCATGACGAATAGATTTTGATCTATGTGACAATTTCAGGTGTAATTATTTACCTACAAAATAAACATTAGAGTTTCTCTAATATAAATGTAGTTGTATAGAAAACATTTTTCAATTTTATTATATAACAAATTAATATAGTGTGCGTGCATAACCACTTAGGAAAACATTTCGAATTGAGACGATGATGAAGACGCAGGAAGTCATTGTATGCCAGCGAGCTTGACCGTTATACTTAATAGCAGTAGAGCTCCATGTGAAAGATTTCGTCCAGGGTAGTACTGCCACCTTACCTATTTCTGCCGCCAAGCAGGAATATCTGCATTACTGTGTTCCGGTTTTGAAGGGTAAGGGTGCTGGTGAAATTACAGGCACATGGGACTTGTCAACTTATGTCTCAAGGTGACGAGCGCAGTGGTAGTGCCCTCAGATCTTTTCAATTGAAAGCTATTATATTATTTTATTATTACCATATTCTCAACATTTTCAGCACCGAATTCAGAATAGGAAATTGTGGGGTAGGATGCTTTTTCATATCATATCGATGGTATTGACTCGCAGCCCAAAACAGAGGAACATGTTTGCCATCGTGTTGAAAGGAATTTCCAAAGCGTAAAGATCTCACAGATAGGATGCTTTATTCATGCACCGTGTGGGGATATTATAGATTACAATACAAAAAGTAGACTCTTTTTACCCACTTGGAGTGGTTACACACGGTGACTTTTAGCAGCGATGCAAACGCGCGATTGCATCGTTGCAGTCGCGCGCTAGCATGCCGTGTGTAACCGCTCTTATGTATAGATATTTAGTTCCGTAGTAGCTTAATCTTAGCTTCGTAGATCGTCGATGCATACATATTCGTAACTCGTGAAGAGAAATGTCGAAATGTGTGAATATCACTTGAGTTCGACGTTGTAAGTGGCGGATTTACTCGACTCAGAAGCTATGCCTTCGTTGAGTAGGTTCATAGCGTATCCACAAAGTATGTATAGGACTCGTGAAGTATTGAGACTTTGTTAAAACATTGATTGCCTAGTTCGGTAATCGAAAAAAACGAGTTATGTTTAATTTTATGTAAAAATTATTAAAGATATCCAGTTTGTCTGGGTGCGATTCGTAATATATAACTACAAATAACATATTTTTAGTCGATATAACGCTCAACAGACAATTAATTTATGGTATACAGACATTTGACATATTCTTGCATGATATAAAGGTCACTGTGTATAATAGTTGGTTCGACCTCCTCCTGTATATGACAAAGCTGCCAGAATCGAATTTGTTTCCATTTGCTAGTTGGTTCGACCTCCTCCTGTGGGTTTAGGTTAGGTTAGTATTTGACAAAGCTGCCAGAATCGAATTTGTTTGCATTTGCTAGTTGGTTTGACCTCCTCCTGTGGGTTTGGGTTAGGTTAGGTTAGGTATTAGTATACACAATTAAATATTCTTCTTAAAGTTTCAATAAATATATTTTATAACACAAAAAGCACTTAAAACTATACAAAAACAATTATATTTTGCAATTTAATGAAATAAAAACAATCTTATCAACATAATGTAGGGCGTTTCAACTATTCGTAAAACGAAATATTGTGTTCTATAATTTAATATATTATCCTGGTAGTACTTATACTTTTTGTTCATTATGTCACTTAATCATTATATCTAGTATTTGTTATATTGAAGGTTCCTTACACGCACCTTTAGTTCTTGTACGCACAAAGGTTTTAAACTCAAAATAAAATGAACAACAAATCAAGACATTGAAACATGTTTATAATTTGGATAAATTGAGAAAAATGGTTGATGACTGAGGGAACAGATTCCTAGGCTGTTTTAAGCAAATCATAAAACTTTTCCGAAGTTATTTTCTTTCCGAGTCTATGAAAAGTTGGATGATATAGAAAAAAGTTCAAAAATTGGATTACTTTTTGATGCCTCAGGTCATTGACTTACAATTATAATGCCTCAGGTGAAACATTGTGGAAAAGTTTATTTTTTAAATTTTTATTGAATGGATATTCAATTATTTTTTGTGAAATTACTCCACTAGTTTGTTATAATTATTAATACAAAGATCGAACACTCAGAAAAAATTCCTTCGATCCGGCCGGATTCGAACCGAGACGTCTTCCAGCTTACCGTTCTAGACGCTATACGAACTAAGCCACGGAACGAACCAGTGGGTCTCACGAATTTTTCTATGTGCTTGCGTCGTGTCTTTGTATTTGGTTTTTAAAGGACTTTTCAGTCGTAGCGCCATCTATGAGAAATCTATGAAAGATTTATCACCCTAAAAATAATGCCTAATCTTCCTTGTACTGTAATAACACGTGAATAAATTTGATAAAAAATTTACAAGTCTGCAGATTTTAGAAAAATAATGATTGCTCTTGAAAAAAAAAGAAGTTACGCTGAATTTCTTCGCGGTTGGTCCACCCAACAGTTGCCAGCAACATTCTGTGGGTAAGCTTTGTTTTGGTCACCGCAGTTTAGGTTTGTTACCACGGTTGTTTCCGATTATCATAAAAAAAAATTAAAACATATTTCATCACAAGTGCTGATACGGTCTAAAACTCATTTATCTCTGTGTGGATTCATTACGACACTTCACCGCTTGTTGTCCTTTGTATTTCAGACGATACGAAAAATATCACATATTATATATACATTTATCTAGTTTCTATAGTAAGCATATCGATGGTGTAAACGGATCATTGTTACTAGTAGACAAAGAACATGTAAATCCGCGGTAGCTTATGATGAATTAGTTTCTTTCAATAGCTGGCAGCTTGTCATTACTCATTTTACGCTCTCGTCGGCCACAAGCCTCATTTACCAGGTAAAAATTTCCACTAAAGTATCGGGCAAGACAAAAATGTACAGTGCGCTCATTAGTTGTATTCGTTCCATACATGTCGGCAATGTTCATGCGTTTACGCTAAAATAAAGCCACGCCATATTCATAAATTACAGGAATTTTAGCAGTATCCGTTTGACTTCAAAGCGAATGCCAATTAATCAAAAGAAAACAAATTAATGACGTTTAAATTTCAAATGGGGATTTTAATTAAAAATCTATCTAATCTGAATCTTAATTAAATTAAAAATACTTTATTTCGTTTCAAAGTGGCTAGAAAGTTACAACAGAAATTTCATATGTAAGCGAATATTCAATAATTACTTGAAATGCAAATGCAAATACGATTCTGAAATAAAACACTTGATAACTCCAGCTTACTCGTTCCTCGGCCTCGTAGACTGCTTTATACAATTCAGGTGCTAAATAACATACATTACTATATTTGTGAATGTTTTCGAGTTCTATGCGTTAGTTGCTGTATATTTAAAGCATGTTGTTTCTTTGTTTAAAATTACTTACAAGTAATTTCTGAAGCCGAAACAAATTAGTATTACGTAATAATATATAAAATAATTCAGATATTGTTCCCCTTAAGTGTTCGGAAAATTTACCGGCATTAGAGCCGGCCTAAGTAATGTAGGATAAGTATGCACCTACATAAACAATTTCCTTCGATTACAACGATTTCCTTCGTGTGTTATATAATTCAAGTATAAGGTATAATAATTTTAACCGAATAGCCTATTATCTACTTATGTGGTCTGTGTCCTGCAGCTAGGACAAGTCAATGTATTAGTCAATTCATATTTGTCACCACTTTTGACAAAACAACGTGATAAAATGAAATTTTTGGTAGGTTAGTAACTTATATCATACACACCCAATATTATATTAAAAAATGTGAAAAGTCGTTAAAAAACCAAAAACAAAGATCTACAACAAGCACATATAAATCGTAAGGTCTGCTGGTCCTTTCCGTAGCTCAGGGAGACCGTCAAGCTGAAGGCGCTGGTTTGAACCCAGCCGGACCGAAGTAACTTTTCTTAATTTTCGATCTTAGTTTTAATAATTATAACAAACTAGTGGAGTAATTTCATAAAAACTTATTGAATATCATGGCAGTGTAACATCGTGATGTTCAATTATAATATTAAAACAAAAAATTTTTTTTGACTCATGGAAATCACAACAACAGAGTTTGATTATAAAAAACTGCATACCTATTACACTTATAGGTATGTAGTGTTTTATAATCAAATTGAAATATCCGTAACCGTAATGATTTTTTTTTTATTTTACGAGGATCGTTACGCGGACGGCCGTTCGGTAATCGGTCGTTTTACGATATCGACGAATGGCGTACCAATAAAAAGTTTCATCTTTCATTGGGACATGGACCGTATTTAGGAGGAAATTAATATGTGTATAAATAAGATGGTAAATGTGATGTTAATTAGCAAGGAGCACGTAATAAATAAGCTGCCTCCGTGGCCGAACGGTTACCATGCCGGACTGCCACGCAGAGGTCCCAGGTTCGATTCCCGGGCCGAGAGAAATAGTTGTATAGCCTACAATTATTTCTCTCGTGAGTTTGGGTGTAATTTGTGGTTGTCTATGTGTGTGTCCATGGCACCCGCGACACAGGGTTTCCCTAGTGCGGGGCTATGTTAATTGTGTGCGTTATTTAAAAAAAAATATTTAAACAATCATGTTCTCGCTTTTACAGGCTAGACTAGAGCAAAATTTGTGCGATTTATGGCAAAGTATGGAAACCAAATCATTTCAGGAGTATTGTGAGTTTGTTGTCTAGAGTATAATTGACTATACTCATGGGGTCGTGAAGAAGCAAGTCACCCTTTGGCCAACCAAGCGTCAACGTTACCGTCGATATGTGCCTTAATGCAAACAGAAGTAAACATACCGGTACTGCAAACAGTACAGTTTAAAAAAATTGAACAGATTGTCTCTGTACTACCAGTTCGTCCCTGATGACTTCACTCATAAATAATATAAAACAGCTGGGAGTTATACTGGTAAGTTAAATGAGTTCCACTCGCGGTCGGAGTCCGTGCTTGAAACCGATCAAACTTGCGGACCGATCTTTCACCGCCTCTTTTATCGGTTTTCACTTAAACATTTCACTATTATTCAAGTTTAAATTTTATCCATTGAGATTCAAAATATTGAAGGGCTTAATTAAGATTCTACTTGAAGTCAGATTGATCGAATACATAAGGAGATTGTCCTATAAACCGGTCTATATAGCATACGGTTTTGTTGTTGGTTTTTGGATAGATCAGTTACGATGGTGGACCAAAGGAATATATTCATTCATTCTTTTTAATCGATTTAATAAAAGAGGAGGCTCTCAATTCGACAGTATTTTTTTGTGTGTATGTTACGCGATTACTCAGACATTTGTGAACCGATTTCGATGGTATTTTTGGTGGAAATCATTGAGTCTAATTCAATTCAAGTCTCATTCAAATTTGAAGAAAATATTCCACATGTAAGGGTGGCAAATCACGGGATGAATACAGTTTATTGGATTTCACCCGTATCCGTTTACCGATTTCTATGAAACTTGGCAAATAGATATAATTCAAATAAAAATAAAATTTTATGGTTACCTAGAGCTGATCTGATTATGGAAATGGCGGACAAATGAGACGAACTCCTTAACAGTGTACAGCAGCTACCTTGTATTTGGGCCCAATGATAAGAGATAATAAAAAAAAAGTTTATTATTGAGAAATTATATTCTGTGGGTTAACATGCATAACATCATCCAAATGAGATATCGCCGACAGACGCCAAATAAAAATTACTATTGCTTCTCTTTCAAACTACATAAGCATTCAATCGCATAAAAGGGATAGAGCACAATATTGACTTTATTAACATTCATGAAACTGCTGTAAACACTCGATTACGCTTGTTTTACATAAATAACACTGTTTGAATTAATAATTTTAGGACAATCTTGGTAGGTTATAATTTTAGGCATAAAATGCGTAAAGCAACTCAATTCAAAGTAAATGCGAGACCACAAGAGTCTCGCAGACTCAGTCTTGTTCTTGCCCAAATTTTGCAGGGTCGGTTTTGGTCTTGGTTTTGCTACAATTAGATGGTCTTCAAAACTGATTTTGGGCAATACTATCCATACAAGGCAGCAAGCAGCTGTACTATTTTTGTACTACTACATCAAATTCTTGTTTTGACTAGAACTTCCATGTGCATTTCAATTGTTGCTGAGGAGATCGCCGCAATGAACACGGCCAAAGAGAATAAGCAAACTTTTGAGGTCGGGCTTTTTTATAAAAAAAAGTTATAGTTATTAAAAAATAATACTAGTTAAATAGAGTCTCATTCAGAGGATTATTATTCTAATTAAGTTTTATTGAAAGTCAAAATGATTGACCACCACGATATTCAATTATTTTTTGTGAAATGACTCCACTAGTTTGTTATAATTATTATCAAATATCGAACACTTACAAAAAATTCATTTGTATCCGATTGGATTCGAAATAACGTCTCTCAGCAAACCACGCCACTAAAGCTTAAGACGCTATGCCAACTAAGCCACGAAACGATCCAACGGACCTCACTAATTTTCCCAAGCGCTTGTTGCAGACCATTATTTTGGTTTTTAACGACTTTTTGCTGTAGCGCCATCTATGAAATTATTTATTAACTTACTTTCTTATTATTCTATATGGCACGTATGTATAAAAAAAAGCCACTGATTCTAATTTCGGACATCAATTAATAGGATTCATGTTTTGTTCGATTATGGAGATGGACATAAGTCGTAATGTCGCAAAATACATGACGAATTATTCATGAATAACGGTCCTGGCGGCTTCGGCAGATACTTAGAATCCATGGCTAAAAATATATCCAGGCAACTTGGCATCCTTTCAAGGGTGAGGTGTTACTTCACACCGGGACAAGCTCCATATTTTTTTCTACGTTAGTTTTGATTATAGTGGCCCTCCTTACGTACCCGAGAATGGTACTATAACTTTTGCGCGCACAGTAACCTTATAAGTTCAGGTTATGACCCCAGATCAGCCAGAGTACAGGGTTATCAAAGACCACTATCACTTGACTTCATCCGGTTCTTCGAGAGGCTAGTGCCTCGAGTGAGCCCCCGCGGGTGCACGTACAGTACCCTCCCTATTTTCCAGATAGCTAACGGAACTGTAGGCACGCTCACTTCCCGTTGCGCATTGCGCAATCGACTACACTGTGCATTAGCGCGACTCTGTAGGGGGCGGAAGGTAGCAATTGGAATGTTCTCGAAAGTTTATAATATTTGGTAATGAGCAATTAAAATTGTTCACCAAAATTAGGCTACTCGCGCGGACGATTGTTCTTGGTACAATGTTCTTTACATTAGGCTGTTTAATTAATCACTTTTTCAATTACAGGCAGTAATATTCACTGAGAATGTGGGTGTATCAATATTTTTTCAAAATATGGTTTGATTTTTTTCAATCATGGACTCAGAGAGAATCATGACAAAAAAAATTATAAATTATTATAACTACATAGGAATTTTTCTTTAGTGGCTCCAGGTGAATATTTAGGTATACTTGACTACAAAAAATATTACATATCTGTTTTGGCAACTTATACTACGACTATCGACCACGCCGCGCGAAAATCATAGTTGGGAAAATCACTCAGGCGCAAGTTTCCTGATGTCAGTATTCTGTTGGATATACCGACAAATGATGGATAATGGACATGCCGACGCCGATGGATGGACAAATGGGTATACCGACGTTAATGCGTGCCCGAAAAAAAATTACGTATTTTTCGAAGCAAGAGTGTAAAAGTACATTTTACGTACTTCTAAGCATGTTCCATTCTCAATACATCAATTCACTACATCAAGTGCGTTTGTGGTTAAATGCTTGCCTATGACTCTAACAGAAACGTATATATTGATTTTAATTTTATATATCAGCAAAGCATGAAATGGGTACAATAGAGGTAAATAAGCAGCCATGTTGTCAAAGTCAAAGTCAAAGATTATTTATTCCATAGATAAAATAAATTTACACTTGAAAACGTCACATTTAAGCTACTGCTCGTTCATTAAGCTGACCTCCCTAAGAAGAACGAGCAAGAAACTCTAAGGATTACTCTTTTCAAATAAACTTGATTTGAAGCAAATTTGTGTGGATTCTGGAGCCGTGTCGTCTTTCCATACATCTTTATCTAACACGTAGTCTTCAGTTTTGTAATATGATTTTTCGATCAAAATATTTTTAATGTAGTTTTTAAACTTAGAAAATGATAATCTTTATATATGCTCCGGAATCTTATTGTAAAAACGTATACAGTTCCCCATAAAAGAGTTGTCTACCTTGGTTAAACGAAATCGTGGTACCATGAGTTTGGACTTAGCTTTAAGGTTAATATTATGGATATCTTCTTTCTCATTGAAATTATGTATATTTTACGGGCATATAAAATATTTGAGTAAATGTATTGTGATGCCACAGTCATGATACCAGTCTCCTTAAACTTTTCTCTGAGAGAAACCCGAGAGCCTAGACGATACACAGAACGAATCGCTCGTTTTTGCAATACAAATAGGGTTTGAATATCTGCCGCTTTACCCGACATGAGAATCCCGTAGGACATTATACTATGGAAGTAACGAAAGTAAACTAGTCTAGCAGTACTAACATCGGTAAGCTCACGTATTCTGCGGACTGCGTATGCAGCGGAGCTTAATCTGCTGGCCAGGGAAGATATATGTGGAATCGTTTACTATCTAAGGTCACTCCCAAGAAGACTGCTTTATTAACAAGGCCTAACTTTTATCCGTTTATTACTATGCTTGGACTAGTCGATTTTACTTTAGGTAATTCAAATTTAACATTTTTTGTCTTCTTGGCATTAAGCAATAAATTGTTAGCATTAAACCAATAAACTACCTTAGAGAGGGTATCATTAATATGGTCATAGTTAATGTCATGTCTGTCTGTTTTAAAAATCAAGGATATGTCATCAGCAAACAATACTATTTCGCAATGGTCCTTAACAATGAATTGCTATTCTAATAGATCATTAATATAAATCAGAAATAAGAAAGGTCCAAGTAATGAGCCCTGCAGAACACCCATTTTTACCGGAGAATCCAAAGAATTTCCATTTATGTCTACTTTCTGAATTCTACCATTGAGATATGACCACACAAGTTTCGACGCCTTGCCATTTACACCGTAATGTTCCAGCTTCCTAACAAGAGTAATATGATCAACGCAATCAAATGCCTTTGAGAGGTCAAAGAAAACACCAATAGCGTTCTGAGACCTTTCCTAAGTATCAAAGATGTGTTTTAGTAACGCTATCCCCGCATCGTTAGTCGATCTACCACTAGTAAGCCCGTATTGTTCACTATGAAAAATATGATGCCTACCGAAATACTGTTGAGGCAGTAGACGCTGGTTCGAACCCAGTCAAGTCGTAGGATTTTTTCTTTGTTGTTATTCGATCTTTGTATCACATTATGTAAATAGATGGATATAAAAATATTGGTACAGTCATGTACTGACATCAAGCTATACACTTTTGTTCGAATATCGCCTCCAGAGTAATGGAACAAGATAGATCCGTCAATGTTTAGCCTGATTTGCTACTGTCTGTGCAATAAAGGGTTTCAGCATTAAAATACAACAAATAGGTTTGTACCTGTTATTACTTTTAATTTTAGATTTAATCAGTTAACTAGATTGACACCGTCTACTTCATAAATTAGAAAGGAAAACTGTTATGTATGTCTACTACCGGTCGTGTTTTATAAAAACTACATATAAATGCACAACAAGCTTATATCTTCGTTCCAAGGTATTTAATTAATAACTATTGTAACTATAGTGAAAAAATAGGGTGGTTTGCATTATTATTTAACCTAACTGGTTGAAGACTGTACCACCTCAGTCAACCGTGACCATGGGACCTGTAAAGGGCCCGAAACGTCGGTTTGTTTGAAAAAACAAATATACGCGATTTAAATCTGGAAAAATAGTTTCATTTCCTATTTGTCTGCTTATCTTAATAAATGTTTTCTTACAAGAAACGAAAAGGTTTACCTTATAACGCTGCAATGTGGTCGCTTCTTTTTTGGAGAACTAAGTAAACATCTTGAATTCGTCGTCATGACGGCTAAATGGCAGCACGTTGTTTGAAATTTGAATATATAAAAACGTCGTAATTTGCAACAATAGGTATTGATCACCTTTCAAGGACATGACTACAGGGTAAAGTTTAAATTATACGAGTATTAACAGTCCAAAATTTATTAGTGGTTGAGTGGCTTGCACACCGGTTTTCATCGTGTTGCCATCTCCGAGGTCCCAGGTTCGATCCCCGGCCGGGTCAATGTAGAAAACTAACTTTTCTATATTGTCTCAGGTCTGGGTGTTTGTGGCACCGTCTTTGTTTTCGATTTCCATAACACAGGTGCTTTAGCTACTCACTTTGGGATTAGAACAACGTATGTGAACGTATAATATAATACGTTGTCTAATATAATATAATCAATTATTTGGTCAAGTGTGAGTTGTCCATGAAAATGACTACACTAAAAAAACATTATGATCAAGATTTCATAGTGTTTCAAATTATGAATGTATGAGCTTTGGTGACAGTGGTCTGATAGATTACTACACGACGCTTGAGGCACTTCCATTGTTTTATTTTTTCCGTGCTAACACCAAAAATATTGAAGTCAAGGCCGAATATTAGGAAACAAATCAATGTACCGAAATGCGTGATTCTAACCACGAAAACGTCGATTATGGACAGTTAAGTGGAAATTATGAACAAATTATAATCCGAATTATAGGTGATTTATATAATAACTAAGCAAAACGAAAGCTAAACATGCAAACATAAGTACTAGGTTAGGTTATTTAATTGGGTGACTAATTGTGGAAAAGAAATTTTGTAATTTTGTTTGTTTTAGAAATTTTGCTAAAACTATGATAGTGCATTAGTGCAGTAGCTGTTCCTTGTGAAAGAGTTTGTCCAGGGAAATACTGCTTGCCACCTTACCTATTTCAACCGCAAAACAGTAATGTGAGCTTTTTCCGTATTCCGGTTTGGAAGGGTAAGGGTGCTGGTGAAATTACAGGCACGTGGGACTTGTCAGCTTATGTCTCAGGGTGACGGGCGCAGCGGCAGTACCCCTAAGATCTTTGCGAAACTGTGAGTGGAACGCACCTGTTATAGATAGGCGTGTCTTTTAACTTCAGTAGTAATGATTATTTTATATTTATTTTTAAGTTTTTGCTTGCGCCCTGAAGTTGTCCTGCAGATTGCAATGAGGTTCAATCGGGCAGTGGCACTATTGCGGATAGCTTTATAAGATAAATTAGTTGCGTAATTCAAATAAACTACCCTTGAACTATTCTTTCCCTATAAAAAATAACAACAACAATATTAACTATTAGCAATATTAACGACCGCTGTCAAAAATGCTTTATCGTGTAACTTTAACACTTTACGCTCATGCTCATTGTACATACATACACCTATTACACCTAAAAGTGGCCAAGAGGAAACTCCAATGTAACGGCAGGTACGTTTTAGTCAGGGGTCAATAAATGCGTAGATTGCAAAATTGGAATTAAAGAAATAGATCGATTTATAAAACAGCTCGTTGTAGCAGTCAGCTCCTTGTGAAAGAGTTCGTCTAGGTAAGTACTGCCACCTTACCTAATTCGGCCGCCAAGCAGTAATATGAGCATTACTGCGTTCCGGTTTTGAATCTAAGAGTTCTGGTCAAATTTAAACACGTGAGACTTCTCAACTTATATCTCATGGTGATGGGCGAAGTGGCAATGCCTTTCAGGGTTTGCGATTGAGTGCTCTGAGTGACACAGCAACTGCTATGGACAGACGTGTCGCTTACTACCAATTGTTCGTCCCGTCATTTGGTATAATAAAAAAAACCATTACACGTAAATTCGAAAAAAAAACACAAAACGGCACTTTCGTGAAAATTACTGTTTTTATTTTCATATTGACATTCATCACAAAACACTTATAAGTCGATAACAAAAGTCATTAGAAACGAAAATTGAAAATCGATTTGATTAATTTTTTTAATCTGTTTTTGTTTTCAAATAACTATGTAGGTACATCCCTACCAAAGGGTCACGAATGCTTACGTTATAGCTCACATTAGGGTAACAGCCTTGGAAATAGCCTCCATCGTCTCTCGCCACGGTTTCATTGCCGTTTTCCTTAAACGCCGTTGGTCATGAAATCACTATTAATTAGCTAATAGACGTAATGGAAAGAAAGGTTAAGTTTACCGATAACAATGGAACTTCGTTGCCTAAAAGTTGTTTTCTTTTGTTTGTCTTATTTTGTGTGGTATGTAATTCTATAGTAACTTTCAGAATATAGTGCCTGAAAAAGAGCTAGTTAATACCGAAAATCAAATCGCACGCATGTAAAAATAGTTTTAGCACTGTTAAATTTGTATTCTTACGAATCATTATCCTTTCAAGACATGGTCTTAATTCTGAAATTTAAATTAAAAATTTAAATTTAATTTAAATTAAAAAAAAAAAAAATGGTCGTAATTAATTCGAAATAACTTTATGGGGCCCAATTTATTTCGTATTATAGTAAAACTAAAACAGTGAAGTGTAAATATGAGTGAATAAACTTCATAAATTTCTCACAGGTGGCGTTGACGGCTTGAAAGCCTTTTAAACCCAATACAATTATCTGTAACAAACACAAAGAACTTCGCAATATCTGCCGAACTCAGTTGGTGGCCCCGGCATGGCTACAGATACTGGTTCTGTGCTGTCTGTAGTCAGATCGAAGGTATTTTCCTTTATGTTGTTCGATCTTTATATCAATAAAAATAACAAATTAGCGCAGTATTAAAAAAAAGAATATCATGTTCAACTTATGCCTCAGGGTGATGAGCGCAGTGGCAGTGCCCCAAAGATCTTAGCGATTTAAAGCTCTGAGTGGCACTGCAACTGTTATGGATAGGCGTGTCGCTTCCTACCAGGCGCACGGCTTGTTCGTCGCGTCACTTGGTAGTATAAATAATCTCAGTACAGAGTACTAAAAAACCGACCTCAAAAGTCATCCCGTAGTTTGCCACCCTTAGATGTGGAATATTTTCTTCAATTTTAACTGAGGTACCCTCTCTCCAACAAAAACAGAACCATCAAAATCGGTTAACAAATGTCGGAGTTATCGCATAACATGGGTGGAAAAAAAAACAAAAAACACAGTCGAATTAAGACTCTCTTCTTTTTTTGAAGTAGGTTAAAGAAATGGCCATGTCTGCAAATGCAATTAATGCAGCTATTCAAGAGAGGTTCTACGAACGAAATTAGTCGATAACTTTTTTATGTTTAAATAGAGAGGTATAAAATTACACTCATAGGTGTACAATTTATTTCATGTACTTCGTACTATTTTTACGACTTTCAGAAGTACTTTTGATGTATGACTACTTTTTGCTTTATTACCTATACCAAGGTACGTAATTGTAAGTATCAAACAACCATTTATAATAAGCATTTTCGTCTGATTGTTTATAAGGAATGAGATACAAAGTCAAGTAATATAAACATGGATATGTTAGTAATGACACTACCAAGAACCTTAAGTGTTATAACAGCTATCATAAATAAATCTATCGAGTCCTTCTCTTTGGAAAATTGCCATTATTCGTCCGATTCCTAAAAATAATAATCCCGCTAGTGTTAAAGATCTAAGACCTATCAATATTTTACCCTATTTATCGAAAATCTTAGAGAAGGTAGTCCATGGCCAACTTATGCGCTATTGTGAAGCAAATGAAATCCTTCCGTCACTTCAATCTGGATTTCGCAAGCAGCGGAGCACTACAACAGCACTTCTTGATGTCGTTGACAACATCCTCGCTTCTCAAGACATTGGTAGGGGTTCGATTTTATGTTTGTTGGACTTCTCGCGTGCGTTCGATTCTATTAATATTCAAATGCTACTTGCAAAGATGTCTTACTATGGTCTTGACCACAATTCCGTATCTTGGTTTAGTAGTTACCTAAATGGACGTTATCAAAAGGTAGTCATACAAAACTCTGATGGTACCAACATCGAATCAGGCCTTAAAACAATCCGGAAAGGCGTCCCGCAAGGCTCCAATCTTGGACCTTTACTTTTCATTCTGTACAGCAGTGATTTGGCTAAATGTATGTTAAATTGTCGTTTCACTTATATGCTGACGATCTTCAAATTTACATTACAGGCAATGCTGATGACTTGAACGCTATGGTTGATGGGATAAATGATAATTTGAGTCGTATTTCTGCTTGGTGTTCTTCTAACGGCCTCGTTTTAAATGCTGCTAAATCAAAATATTTGATGCTTGGCTCCCGTAGTCAGGTGCAAAAGATTATTGGTGCTGACCCACAGATTGTTATAGGAGGTGTGGCTATAGAAAGAGTTAGCTCAGCTAGAAATCTTGGGTTACAAATGGATAGTGAGCTGCGCTTAGAAAATCATGTATTGGACGTCACACGCTCTTGTTTCTATCGCCTCAAAGTACTGTACAATTTTAGGTCTTATATCAGCCAGGCTCTGAGAGTTCTGCTTTGTGAGGCACTGGTATTGTCTAGGCTGAACTATTGCATCACGGTGTATAGTGGCTGTCTCAAAAAAAGATCGAAAAAACTGATTCAGCGAGTGCAAAATTCTTGTGCTCGCTATTGTTTTCGAATTCCTCCTTGCACACATATCACGCCGTATCTAAACAAATTCGGCATTCTGAAAATGGAGGCCCGTCAGAAGTTATATTTGGCCTGCCTAATTGTAAGAATCCGCGTTATATAATGACTGCTGGATTTATATTGAATTATAAATAAAAAAATGTATTGTAATTATAAAATGTACTGAAAATGCCAAAATGAAAAACAATTGTGAATAAACAAAAGAAACAAAAATAAATAAATTGCAAAGGAATAAAGAAGTATTTAACAAAAAAGAAGTTGTATGTCGTTGACATAATTGCGCCCGCGCATGAAATAAAAATAAACCACCTATTGACACTTCAGTCACAATTAAGTATTAAAATGTTTAAGATACATTTAAACAAAATATATAACTACATATATTAGAACTATAGTATTCTTAACAAGTAGGTAGTAGTCACAGTATGATACAAAACTATATTGGCAATACAACGACTTTAGAAAATGCCAAATGCAATTGTCAGTAGAAAGATTCGAGGTTTGAGTTACTTGCTCATCAAACAATGAAATAGGGAACTCTACATCTGATAATTGGAAATAGTAGGAATTATTCTTCAAATAATCAGGACCGTGCCACCACAAGCAGTTATGTAAAATATCCTTGGGATCTCCACCGCGAGACAGAATATCTGCTGGATTTGCCAAACCTGGAGTGAACTTCCATGTCATACCATTAGTTAATTTATTAATTTCTTTGACACGATTAGCCATATATGATGGTAATTTCTCCTCAACAGTGTTTATCCGCCCCAAAGCTATTTTTGAGTCACAAAATAGAAATATTCCTTTTACATTACTTATTACGGTTAAGACCTTTGAAACTAGTTTAGATAAAAGTAAGGCTCCATTGAGTTCTAGTTTTGGAATAGTTAATTTGGAATCTAAGCCAACAATACGAGATTTGGCGCATAAGAGATTTATGTGATATTTTTTATCAACGTTTTGCACCTTCAAATATATACAACAACCATATGCGTCAGATGATGCATCAGAAAATCCGAGCAATTCCACTTCTTGTGCTTCATGTAGATGTAAGTCTCGAGATATAAAAATTTTATCCATATTGTATATTGAAGAATGAAACTCCTTCCAGATTTTTTGAAGTTTGGATGGAAGAGGTGCGTCCCAATCTAGATTGTGTTTCCACATTTGTTGCAAAATTATTTTAGCCTTGACGACTATAGGGCCAGCGTAACCCATTGGATCAAAAAATTTACTTATGGAACTTAATACAGTACGCTTAGTCTCTACTTCAGGTGCAGCTATAACCTTGCCGCTTAACTCAAATGCATCTTTTTCAATGTTGAAGGAAAGGCCTAATGCCTTTACTATCAAATCCTGATCAAGATCTTTCTGTTGAAAACCGTATTTTTCCGTCGGAATATCTTGTAATACAGACATATCATTAGAGCACCATTTGTGTGGTTCAAAACCACCCAACTCTAGCAAAAAAAAGAGCTCTTGTTTTAAGTCAATCACGCCTTGATAACTATTGTTACCGCATAAAAGATCATCGACATAAGAACTTGTTATAATAGCCTCGCTCGCTAATTTATAATTGTCTTTATATATATTTGCCAACTCAATTAAACATCGAGTAGCTAAAAAGGCGGAACTTGTCAGGCCGTATGTAATTGTTTGTAACTGTAAACATTGTACAGGTTTATTTTTATTTTCTCGCCAGACAATATTTTGTAAAACGCGATCATCAGGGTGAATAAAAATTTGCCTGTACATGTGTCTGATATCGCACATGAGAACATATTTATAAGTTCTAAAACGCAACAAAATATCAAATAGTGATTTCTGAACGACTGGTCCATTGCAAAGAATATTGTTTAGAGATGGACATTTACCGGACCTTGCGCTCCTATCAAATACAACTCGTAGCTTTGTCGTTAATCTTTCTGGACGAAGCACGCCGTGATGTGGAAGGAAATAAATTGGTCTGTTTTCCGGTAAACAATTATCCATATCAATTATTTTAGCGTGTCCTAATGTCAAATATTCATTGATGAAATCTACATATAATGTATGGTACTCAGGATCTTTATCGAAACGTTTTTCCAAATTGTAAAAACGTTGTAAGGAAATTAAAAATGAATCCGATAAATCGTAATCATTTAAGTCACATTTTCGTGGCATGCGAACTTCAAATCTTTTATTGTTTAATTTTACTGATTCTTTAAAAATCATTTCGCTATAATCATGTTCCGGTAAACATTCAACAAAAACTTCTGGCACGCTTTCAGTCTCCCACAACTTCCTAACATAAAAATCTTGATCAGAAATACTTTCCTCTAAATGCATTGAAGTGAAAGAGTTAATTGAAGGTAGCACATTACCGGAAACGATATATCCAAGATGAGTATTAATTAAAATTGGTTCGTTGGGAGCGCCTTCTACCTTTCCATCCTTCAAAACTCTGAAGAAGATATCGGCAGCCAAAAGAAGTGAAATCTCCCCTGGAACATTGTAACTTTTATCAGCAAGTTTGACAAAGCTTTGAATTGTAAAATTTGAAATGTCAAAATTGTTTTGTGGCAAGTTAATTGTAATTTTGTCCACAATGGAACATGTAATATTGACATTGAAGTTTTCTGTAATTGAATGTAATTGTAAATTAACCCCTTTGTCAACCTTTTTTACATTGTCTCCTAATGTAACAATGTTTTTAGAAAAATCAAACGTGGAAACACCTAGCTTGGAAGCTAAGCGCTTTGTACAAAAGGAAGTTTGACTTCCCGAATCAAGTAAAGCGCGCACAATGTACTTGTTGCTGTGAACATCTGTGACCAGAACCTTGGCAGTAGGCAAGAGTACATTGTGTTCACTTGATTTGATAGAATGTAAAACTTGATTAGAGTTACTCTCCTCATTGACATGAATCAGCGCATTGTGGTCTTGATTGCAAACTGTGCATTTGAACTTGTATCGACATGGTTTTTCATGAGAATTCAGACATATCTTGCAAAGTTTTTTGTTAGTTATCAACTGAAGTTTTTTTGCCGGCGACATCAATATGAAATTAGGACATTTGTAAAGCTTGTGGTCCTTGGAACATGTAATGCAGTTATACACCTTTCTTACTTCGTTTGATACGTTCACTACCTTAGGTTTCGATGTTGAAGGGCTTGCTTCTAATGAACTAGCTCTTTTATCAATGAAATCGAGCAAATCGGTAATGTTGGGAAGCTTGTCGCTTGAGCCTTCTGAGTGGTAAAGTCGTAATGTAAGTGTATCAATCTTCCTGCATGCAATACAAAATAAAATCGAACTCCATTGATCAACTGGTTGTTTTAAATTTTGTAGAGCCATTATTTGTTGTCTAATCTTTACTGTCATGGATCTTAATTGATCTGCGGAACCATGATGTATAGTGGGAAGATCCAATATGGTATTAATATGCTTTGCAATTAGAATAGAAGGGTTATCGTATCTTTTCTTGAGTAATTCAAGCGCAGAAATGTACGAATCATTTGTGAGTGGTAAATTATTGATAATTTCCAAAGGCTCTCCCTTCAAATATTGTTTTAGATAATATAACTTTTGTATGTTTGACAAATTTGGATCTTGATGAATTAGCGAATCAAACAAGTCTTGAAATGAGCGGTAGTTTTCTAATTTACCATCGAAAGTAGTTATTTCTATGCGTGGAAGTTTCAAATGGCTTGATGTTGCAGAAGGAGAGGCGCTGTGGTTCCCAGTTTTGAAACTTTTACAGCTCTTCAGCAGTTTTTCTATTTTAGCGAGCAAATTGCAATAATGCAGCTCAAACTCATCGCTATCATCGTCGCCCTCGTCAATGCATAAAATATCATGTTGCGTATTTTGGAAGTTTAGAAATGTTTTTTCCAATACCTTTCTCCGAACTTCGAGCATGGCGTCGTCTACCTCTGCAGATTCCAAAAATTTCTCCAAATTTGTTAACGTCCTCTTTTGTTGTCCTCGCGTTATTCGCAAGGACTTCAAGGTTGTAAGATCTTTGCCTGCGTGCTTTACCGTGCTTGAGTCGCTGGAGCAGGTTTCATATCCTTCCATTTTAGAAAAAAGGGTTTCGGCACCATAAATATGTAAGAATCCGCGTTATATAATGACTGCAGGATTTATATTGAATTATAAATAAAAAAAATGTATTGTAATTATAAAATGTACTGAAAATGCCAAAATGAAAAACAATTGTGAATAAACAAAAGAAACAAAAATAAATAAATTGCAAAGGAATAAAGAAGTATTTAACAAAAAAGAAGTTGTATGTCGTTGACACTAATGTTTGATATGGTTAAAACCCGGAAACCTGATTATCTATACCACAAGATTAATTGGTCACAACGTGGAAGGGGGGATAAGTTCCGATTAGTTTCTTAAAATGTTATTAACATCCCAAAACACAGAACGACTGCTTTTCGCGGCGGTTTCAGGTATCGAGCCAGTAAGTGTTGGAATGATATTCCTCCTCCATTGCGTGATATCAATAATAAAAAACGATTTAAGCGTGAATACAAAAAACATCTATTGTCAGAGCAGATGTGTCTCGCTATATAGATATTTCCCTAATCAATGCGTTTGATACCTGTAAACCTAAATTTCCTTATCTATACATACTCGTATTTGGTGGCTATTGTTATAATTTAATTTATGTTTGTAAACTTACATTATTATTTATATTACTTACCTTCATTACTTACACTATTTACATTGTTTGCTTTACATCTTACACTTTTGCTTGATATACATATACATGTATAGTATTTAGAGTTAGGTATATATATTTGCGTGTGATGCACTTTGGTGGCATGGCTTACTGGGCTGCGATTGCTCACCATATGGTACTGGCAGAAAATCAGCACTGTTTGACTTCTCTCGGTCTACAATTCTACAGTATTTATGCTGAGTCAGGGCCATTTCAGCACAAACTCTAGTCTTACGTACTTTAAAATTTTATCAGTTGTTATAGTATTTGTTTGTTTTTCTCACAGTATTTGTTTTTCTCGCAGTATTTGTTTTTCTCGCAATATGTGTTTAAAATTAATAATAAAATTAATAAAAATTATAAATGTGTATAAAATTAATAATGAATGTTCTATGTGCTTTTATGTTATACTCTGTGAAGTGTTTGTAAATGTTTTATTTCTGTTGTATTTGTGCTGAATAAACGTGTTATCTATCTATCTAATAATCATATACACATGCGACGACATGCTCAAGAATACGTGGCTTCAGTATAACATCATTATGGACACTTAACAATAAATAAAGCACTTCTTCATACATAAATACACCATTAATATTGAAGTATCTCATGAAGCTATATACCTATGTATATAATGATTGTAAGTATAATGTAGGTCATGTTTGATTTAGGGCAGCTATTTAGGGAGGGAAAGCCATATTTTTAAAATTTATTATTTTGTCGGTTATTTTGCACTTCATGCACATCGATAATGCTGTACAGGTAGTACTACTATGAATTTATACAACGAGATTAGAACCAGAAAACATCATGTTCCGTCGATTATATTATAGTATTTGTGTGATGTGCCTTGGGTAAAATAAATCATCACTATCACCCTTTTGCACTTTTTTTAAGAAATCGTGTAGTATCTACTAATGACTTAATTTTGATACTGACCTACTTAGGACCTACTATACAATACTTAGGCATCAATCATTGTCACAAACTTGATAGCACACTAATTCGAGCAACTTTATTTTCTGCATTGCTACCTAACTCAAATCTTTTTATTTTGACCCCCATGTACTAGCCACAAAGTCCATTTTTCAAAGGTCGGTTGTAGTTCAAAGACAGTTCACAGTCTGACACCTATGGGGTAGTGACCTCGAGCACCAAAATAACGCCCGAATGCCTCGAATTTTACGGGTGAAAGCCAAAATTCAGAACAAATGGTAAACTGTGCAATTTTTGAGAATACTGCGTGGTATTTTGCGTGCCATTCAAATGTAGAATTACATTTATATACTTAGTACGAGTACAAAATAATTATTGCGAAAATTGCGCAAGAGACCTAAACGAAAACTCTGGTTCTCCGAATCACTCGGAATCGATCATGTTAAAATACAGATACTATATGCTTGCCAAAAAAATGTTTTGTATTAAATTTAGAAAAATCGGCCTTATGCATACGATTTTTAAAAATTCTGTGAAACCTGGTATGGGTATCGGTAAAATAAGTGATGTTAACAAACATCTGCAGATTGGATGCCGAGATTTGATTTGTGCGACAAGCGGAACCAGCGGTTATTGGGGCCGGAACCGGTAAGCTTCTAATGCAGCGCAGGCGTCGACGTCGTCGCTGTCGAGATTAAAATGAAATTGTAAAATTACTCTCTAACTCAAAGATAATTGACTTTATACTTTCGAAAATAAAAAAATATTTGATGATGCAAGGTATCAGCTTGTGGGCGTAAGGATAAGTGAAGTTAGACAATGATAGAGAGAGAGAGAGATCGAAAATGAGAGCTATTTTTTAATTACCGAGCAAATGTACCTAATTATGGGATTTTATTTTACATTTTGGGTGACCTGTTTTTTGGACGAACCTAAAAGCTCAGGTGCCGGTTAAGAGAGGATGCGTGATTTGTAGATATTTTACACGACCTTTTAGTAAAAGTAGGTTGTCATGTAATAAGTGTTTATTAATGTTTTCGTCAGCTTTTAGCTTGTCAGAAAATAACTCGCACTCGCTCATGCACAGTGCACTTGATAACTTTCAAATTGATTTGGCGGTTGCATTGAATTTGGAACCTGATAACTGCTACGACTATGGTACGAAGAACAAGTAATATATTTGAACAAAATGACCATTGATTTAAATATAATTTAAGAACACAATGTCTCTGACTAGCATTTGTACAGACTAAACCTCCAAACATCGCTCAAAATATTTTCACAGCGCGTCCTCTTTTATAATCGCCCATTCATAACTGTTTGCGGCCAACAATAATGACGGTATAGCAGTATTTCTCTTATATTGAACCACTCTTTACCAAAATGTTTTCTACACAAATTTTAACTTCAACATTCATTGCTTTCTAACTATAACTCTTCATTGACGACGACTGGCGATACTTATCAATGTAGAACGAATGGAACAATATACGATATTGAGAATGGGGAAAAGAGGGCATGATATGCCTAGTATTTTTTGCTACGACCGGTTCTGTGTCGACAATAGAGTGGTGTTTCTGGCGATCTTATATTTTTTATGCGCTTTTGTGACATTTACACGTTATTGCGCGGCCGAGAGCTGTTTCGCTGATGAAATCTTAGGAATATGAAGAGACGAAGCCGGTTTTTTTTCTTTCAACCATTACATTATGGAACATAGTGAACTGACTTAAAAATACCTTTAATATAATGTGTTGATTTGCATTCTCGCCATATTTACAGAGGTCATGCTATATCCGAAACTGAACCCAAATCACTAAAAAATAAATAAAAATGTTTCCTAAATTCTTATTTTTTATTTAATTGCGGTAACCATGCTTAATCCAGAGATAATCGACTTGCACTACACGTGGCACAGGCACCGGCAACCATTTGAACAATGACCTATGCGCAGAAAATATGCATTTTAGATCTATTTGGTGATAGGGTACGGGTAAGGACGGGGGAGTATCGTATCGAGCGTGTGATTGGTAGATCATCAGTCGACCTTGCGTATTGCGTCTACGTTCCGCTTACATTGCGCATACGTTCTGGTGTCTTACGAAGTGCAACGTGGTTTGGTATGTAAACAAGAGTCAGTGCAAAAAAATAAACCGCAACGATTTTCACCAGATCCTAGTACCTAGCTCCACAGCTGGTGGAGCTAGGTACTTCTAGCACTACTTTCATGTAACCTAAAGTTGGTAAGTACCAAATCTAAGTTACAAAAAATCTTTTTTCAGTCAACTTTTCTAACTAATGTAAATAATTAGTAAATTATAATTAGATCGAGATCGAGAAAGATTACGTATCGTTCGGTGAAGCGAGTGGCAGGGTCACTGTCCTCCGCAGTGAATACACTTGAGGACAATTTTACAAAACTTTACTAGGTACAATTATTATTCAACAGAATATGTTTTTAATATTTTTAGATGATTTAGCATTATTTCTATTATTAATTTCTTAAATACGGCGAGAATGCAAATCAACACACTGTATAACGAATTATGAAAAAAGACAAAACAAAATATTGTTAAATACACTTACTCAAATTCATAGTCTTCAGCATCGCGCTTTACCAACCAAACAGGCATTGAAAACAAGAATAAAAGCTTCGAGGGTTATGTATAGATACTACGATATACATGGCGATCAATGGTTAGGTTAGGTTAGGGCTTCTCTGATGGACCGAGTCAAAAAATCAAAGAACTAAAATGACCGACGAGCTCGAAAAATCAGTAAGCTTGAGTGGGGATGTCCGATGGAGCAGACTTCTTCTTAAGTGACGACCACATCAAGGCAAACGCAGTCGTAGACGGATGACCTGAGAAAGGTGGCCAACAGCGTCTATATGCGGACGGCACAGCGAGAGTTGGCGTGCTCAGGGCGAGGCTTATTAGTGTAGTATCGTCTCAGAATAAATATACAAACTTAACATATAATCTATAATCTCGTATCTCTGGTTAAAATAAAACCAAAGAAAAATAAAGTTATCAATAGTTACTTCAGCCGCTAGCAGGCTCTAATCACGATATCGGATTTTAATTTACTCCCCATCTCCCATCTCGCTGATTAAGTTCCTACCTTCGATTTCAATCAGAGCTCGTGTTTTATTTTTTACCACCTAATAGGATCTCAAGTGCACCCAAGTCTGAGCTAGCGTCTACATCGACCATAACTAAAAATATATGTGAAATTAATTACCGGCTGCCTAACACTGAAGTGGGAAGTAGTGTAGCGACAGACTATAACAATTCAATATTTTTCTGAAATCTTCTTTATTATGTTTTTTTTTATTATATTCCTTGTTCATTTTACGACCATCCTTTGTAAAGATTTTAATATAATAAATTTACGGAATATTATGAATCATGTCAATCAGCCGAGAACATATGTTATCGAATCGTGACATTAATTTATTTTGTTTTGATGAAAATTAAGAATTATGTTTTAAAACAAATTAAAAAAAATGGTATTAACTGCGGTCTGTGAACGGAGCGCTGCGCTTTGTTTTAATTTATATCCTAGTGATACTTGATCAGAGACAACAAAGAGATTTAAATAAACTTCTGAAAGTAGAATTACTGCATTATTTATTACTACATATAATCAATTACGAAGCTATTAAAACATATCTCGGCTCCTGTCTTCACTTCAGCAATTGGGTTCGTATTCGCTTCCACAGAAATATCGATTTATTGTGAAAGAAAGAAATGGCTCAGTACACAAGAGTACTACATTATATTTCGATTGGTGAATCGTACTTTTATTAATTTAGTACTGACAAAAGATTAAGCATAATCTTATTCTAAACCTAAACAGTTTTATGGGCTTTGAAAAAAGAATTAAAATATGGCTTTCAAGTCGTAGGTATCTATTGTAATACGTATTATAGAACTTCCGAGTTCTAATAATTTCTGTACAGCGCTACATATAATACATATAATTATTCTCATTGTTTATTAATGTATTTAATATGTCGTCTTACAAAATGACACTTGGTTACATTTTCAATCTTTTTTTTTTACGATAGCAAGTGACGGGAGGAAGAACGCCTGGTAAGCGACACGATTGTCCATAATAGCTCCAGTACCACACAGAGCTTACACAGATACTGCCAGTACGCCCGTCACCCTAACACAAACTTTATACAATATTTTTATAAAAAATTACTAATTAATTAATTATTCAAATTATTAAAATTGCTAATAAATTAATTCCTAAATCGATCAGAATCGAGAACTGTGTTGCATGAACATCATTACTTGTAAAATTTGACCAAAAACATGACGAAGCCGTACCACGAAACTGTATGCATTATACACAAAAGTATCCTTCGTTCGGTATTAATGGCCTACTAAAGAAGGACCACAAGTATATCGCACCAAGTAAAAGCCGCAATGTATTACGAATCACGCGGCATACACTCGTTTGCATATTCGTTTTCTCGAAATTCATTCAAAATGAATATTTGATTTTAGATAAATTAAGTCTAAGCATATAGATAATGTTCGAGTGCGTTCTGAAGCGTAGCAGCGACAACTAGGCGTTAATGCTTACGTTGGGCACGCGAAGTAGATACACTTGCGGCGTCTATTTAGATATTATAATGTCTGTGGTTTCCGCCTTGGGGTGCGTATTAACTCGAGTAATTTATTTAGCGCAGACTGTAGATCACCTGTGCCTTCACACGTGTGAACCATCCGTTATCATCCTATCCATAGTTATCCGTTATCCGTTGTCACAATTTTTAAAATGTTAATTTATCTAAATTCTAGTAGAATCCATAATCTCGCATGATAACGTATACTACCCACGAGACCAAGGCTAATATCGATATCTCCAAGACAAATAAGATCATTGTAAGGTTACTGGTGCAGTATAGATTTTGATTTTCGAAGACTTAATTGACAAATGGAAGTTAAGTGTAAGTATCTCGCCTTACGGTTTGTAGACAGGCTAGGGAAGCACTCCCAACGCTCAACGTCAGTCTATCTCGAGAATTATTCAAACTTTAAAAGCAAGAGCTTCGCACTCTAACTGCCGCCGCCCTAACGGGTTATGGTCCATACAAATAACACCTTTTAATATTTTTTGAATTTTTATTAACCGACTTTAAAAAAAGGAGGAGGTTCTCAATTCGACTGTATGTTCTTATTTTTTCTTTTTTTTGTATGTATGTTACGCGATAACTCCGGTATTTGTGAATCGATTTTCATGATTCTTTTTTTGTTGGAAAGGGGGTACTTCCATAGTGGTCCCATTTCATTTGAAAGAAAATCATCCACCTCGAAGGGTGGCTGTTCAGGCATGAAGATTCATTTCTATAAATAGCGCCTAACTTTAATTTAGGAGCAATTACTTTAATGGTTGATTTTGCTATTTCTCCAATTCAAGGCGTTTTTCTCTCAATATACTTTATGTAGTGTCGTAGTGAGAACCTATTTTTATTATATCCAGTGCCAAGTCCTGTATAGTGGCGAACTAGGGGATATTTCAATAAAACTTAGCAAATAGACGTAATTCCACGTACTGTTGAGGTCGGTTTTTTTAGTACTCTGTACTGAGATTATTGAATTGATATTAAATTATTTTATGTGAAATGACTCCACTAGTTTGTTATAATTATTAATACAAAGATCAAACACTCCGAAAAAAATCCTTCGATCCGGCCGGATTCCAACCGAGGTCTTCTAGCATATCGTGCCAGACGCTATACCAACTAAGCCACGGAACGAACCAGCGGACCTCCCGAATTTTTCTACAACATTAGTACAAAGCCATAGTTACCTAATCAAATAAATCAAATTTGTCCACTATTATAAATATCTACGAATCAATCGTTAATTCAACTTAGGTAGATCACTTTCAGATCTCACAATTACCGATCATCTGTTCGTAATCGCTCTTGTCAGCACTTTATCTTCATTGCATCATACGTACATTACGTTTTTGCTTAGTTTACCATAAAATAACATAGAAACATGACTAATATTATTATAAAATAATGGAAATAAGGTTAGCCAAAGTCAAAGATAATTTATTGCATAGGTAAAATAAATGTACACTTGAAAACGTCACATTTACATTACATTAAGCTACTGTTCGTTCACTACGCTGATTTCCCAGAGAAGAACGAGCAAGAAACTATAGGGATTGCTCTTTTCAGATAAATTTAAATGCTATGGAATACACTTTGAATCAAATTTGTGTGGATTCTGGAGCCGTGTCGTCTTTCCATACATCTTTATCTAACACGTAGTCTTCAATTTTCTAGTATGACTTTTCAATCAAAATATTTTTAATATAGTTTTTAAACTCAGGAAATGATAATTTTTATATATGCTCCGGAATCTTATTGTAAAAATGTATACAGTTCCCCATAAAAGAGTCGTTTACCTTGGCTAAACGAAATTGTGGTACCATGAGTTTGGACTTAGCTCTAAGGTTAATATTATGGATATCTTCTTTCTTATGTTTATATCTTCTTTCTTATAAATTATGTACATTTTTACGGGCATATAAAGTATTTGAGTAAATGTACTGTGATGCCACAGTCATGATACCAGTCTCCTCAAACTTTTCTCTGAGAGAAACCCGGGAGCCTAGATGGTACACAGAACGAATCGCTCGTTTTTGCAATACAAATATCGTTTGAGTATCTGCCGCTTTAAAAATTTTGATGCCAATATAGATTTTTTACTAAACTTGTTTTGTAATGAGGTCATCACCAGCTAAAGTGGTCGGGCCTGTTTGCTACAGCCTGTGCAACATGTGTGCGCGTAAACAGTTTTGTTTTGGTCATAAGGATGAAATTACAAAAAGACGATTTCTGTCATTAGGGTTGTATAAATTCGTTAGTTTCTGGGAATATCGTGCGTTAATTATATCGACAAAATGCAATATCGTTTGTTGAGTTTTATTGTAAATTATAAATATACAAAATGAAACATATGAAGTGACGGGACCGACAAGTCGTGCGCTTGGTGGTAAGCGACACGCCTGTTCAGGCAATTACAGTGCCACTCAGAGCTTTAAATCGCAAAGACACGAAGGGCACTGCCACCGCGCCCGTCACCCTGAGACTGTTGACAAGTCCCATGTGCCTGTAATTTCATCAGCACTCTTACGCTTCAGAACCGGAACGTAGTAATGGTCATATTACATGTAATAGGGTAGGTACCTTTGAATGTCTAAGTTATAATCACTATGTGGTCTGTGGTTATAATGTTGACATTATTTTTTTTGTAAAGTGAGAACCTTATACTCTCCGTTTTTAGCGTTACCGGTATGGTTTACGTTCCTGATTTCCTGATTATTTGTAATTTAATTTATGGATATCTCTACTTTTATTATATATGTGTATGTGTTTTATATTTATTGTAAATAAATCCCGAATTACGTACAAAGCATCAAACCTCGTGGACTAGGAAATTTTTTTCACGGGTTTTATTCCGATGTCATAACATGGGTACAAGGTACCACAAAGTGGCATATTCCCGAGTGTTTACCGCCGACGACATGGCATGAATATCCATAAAAAAGGTAAAATGAGCCTCTGTCCACCCAGGGCCCATCATTTTATTTTTACTCTAATATCCCTCGAAAACATTCTCATATCACACAATAATATATTACGTTCGGTATTTTAGAGCATTGTATCCCGTAGCGGGTAATAAAAAAAGTTGTCATCAACAAAGCTTTGGAAAATTATACTTCTATGGGACTCTTTTATGATATTAAGGACGAGATGAACAAGTAATGCGCCTGGTAGTAAGAAACACGCCTTTTCATTACAGTTGCAGTGCCACTCGGAGCTTTAAATCGCAAAGATCCGAGGGGCACTGCCACTGCGTCTGTCACCCTGAGACATAAGTTGACAAACTCCATGTGTCTGTAATTTCATCAGCACCCGTTACCCTTTAAAACAGGAACACAGTAATGCTCACATTACTGTTTGGCGTCAGCAAAAGGTAAGGTGGCAGTACTAAAGTACTTCCCTGGATGTCTCTGCCATGATTCAAAATGTGTGAAAAATGAATAGAATAGATTAATTTATTTCATATTATGAATGTCGCAATTTATAATACAATATGTCAAAGGACAATATATGGTCATCATTAACGTACACAATAATAATTAATCTTAGAATAATAACGCATAGAATGATAGTTTCATAAAGAACGAACTGTCACAAGTGAGGCAAAAATCAAATTCATGTAGGCGTAAGCAACTTGTATTTACGCTCGTCGGCACGCACACAAATATACAAATAATGATACCATGGAATAACATTTCCTTCAAAAGTGGGGAAATTGTATCTTGCTTAACACATCGTTAAGTTAGAGGTGCCTACAGATTTGCTCGATTTTGTCGATCGTTACTGTTGATCGACAACGTCAAGTGACAGGAATTTTCAAAAATTTATTTTTTGTAATCCTTATGGAAATGGCATTTATATCTGAATACACGAAGGCGGACACGACTTTTCTCATTTCTAAATCCAAGATGGCGGACACGTCTTTTCGAATAAATGCAATATGGGAATCGTTTTCGAGATATTCGAGGTGCTCATCACGAATATGGCATTTATTTCTAAATCCAAGATGGCGGACACGACTTTTGAAATAAATGCAATATGGGTATCATTTTCGAGGTATTTGGGGGTGCTCATTACGAATATGGCACTCATTTTTAAATCCAAGATGGCGAGCATGATTTTTCATATAATGGCAAGTTGGGGATCGTTTTCGAGGTATTTGGGGGTGCTCATTAGGAATATAGCACTTATTTCTAAATCCAAGATGGCGGACATGACTTTTCGAATAATGGCGAGTTGGGTGTCGTTTTCAAGGTATTAGGGGCTGCTCATTCCGAATATAGCACATATTTCTAAATCCAAGATGGCAAAGAATTAGAAGAAAAAGTATTAGAAATCTTGTCCCCCATCTTGTATTCAGATATACATGCCATTTCCTTATGGTTTACCAAAAATACATTTTTGAAAATTGTTGTGAACCATCTTGGATTTAGAAATTAATGCTTCGTAATAAGCACTCTAAAACTCTTCGAAAACGTCTATAATTCTCAATCGTTACTGTCGATCGATAATGTCGAGCAAATCTGTAGGCACCTTATTAAATACTACCCAATTCTTATTTAACTCATATATGAACAAAAACCTACAAGCGAGTTTAAGTGCGACTATCGAATTTGAATATATAAATAGCCTAATATTATCTGTGGGTATGTTCACATGAAAAGTACACGACAACAATTAAGAACCTGAACCTGAAAGTTATTTATACACGATTTTGGAGAACTGACGATGACTTTTTAGTCAGTGTTAGTTTCCTGAAATAATTTTAGTTAAGAACTTTTGAGTCTGGGCAAGACAATTTTTTTAAATGAGTGTATGATGAACAAGAATAATGATTTTTCACATGAAAGTAATGAAGGCAAATACTAAATATATTTCGTAAAAATAGCTAACGTAAATTCCCTACAATGTTGTTGCGGCGGTGTACATTTGTAGAAATTTTGCAACTGTCGCGATATTGCCTATTCTCAAAAAATTACGTAATATAATTATTTTGAAACAGAATAGCAAAATGGGGAGAAAAAACCCGTTACTTTGCAACATTTTCGTATCTTGTTGCAACGAAATTAATTATCTGTTTTAGTGAATATTTACATAAAAATACAACTTGAAACGCGTTACTTCCTTGTGGAATGTGATGTTAGTGTCTATTTTATATTTGTCTGATCTATTTTTAAACCCAATTACCGCACATTTCGTCAATTTTAGCAAAAATTTTTGAGCTGCTCGCGGTGCAACTTGACCTTGAGTACTGACAGCCCGCTCGCTCGTGTAAGCCCATAGGGCGTCCTACAATTTGCCTCACTTAGCGTGTGCGGGCTAGGTTTCTATGCGTTATTATTCTAAGTAATTAATACAAAACTAAAAAATTGTATAACTAAACACAAAACCTTGTCGAAACATGACGACGTTAAATACTCGTAGAAATAAATTTACAATTTCTTCGAAACAAATTTCTCTACAGTGTAAAGTTTATTTTGTAATGATAGAAGTTTCAGGTGGGTGTAAAACATTCCGTCGTTTGTAACACTTTTTAGATATATATTTTTTAGAATATTTTATTACTAGTAGCGAGTTCATTACGGTGAGTAACGGATTTTAGTTTTCTCACGTTGATCAATCGTGATTACGTCGCCATTCATAGGAGTTGTTAAAAAGGCTTCTGCAGGACTGACCTTTTTTATGGTTCCTAATACATGTTTTTGAAGAATACATGATTTACATTGATTGTATTATGATGAAACTTGAAAAAAAAATAGACAATTTGATTTAGTAGTATCCGCTATTGCGGTCAAGCAGCGAATGACCATCTAAAGAAACCAAATCAGAATGCGAAGGAAAATGGAACAATTCAAAATGTTAAATTTAAATATGAATAGAAGAAGAAAAACGATACGATACGAATGGACAGAGACGATACAAAAAGGTGGGATGACGATGTAAGGAGGTCACACCGTCACAAGTTGAGTTACCCCACAGTGCAATACCGTATGACATTAAGAGACGAATGTTCACAAATTACGTCTGTCTCAATACATTGGAAATAAAAAACGCAGTTGCCTTAGTGCTTAGCACCTCCAAGTTTACCGCACAGAGACCACGTGTGTTCCAGTTTAAATTTTAAATAGTTTTACGTAAAATCTAACGGTTTGCATGTTGTAGAATTTCTTCCTGAGAACAACGTACAGTTCGACTTCGATATGTTAAGGATAAGTCTAATAATAGCAAAAAAATACTCATATTGGTTTTCTTTGTAGAATAGTAAAGTACTTTTAACGTGTATATGACATGAATGAAATTCATTTCCTGAATAAAGGAGAAATATGTATCAAATATGTATTGAGCTTCAATACAAAATAAAATTGTTTAATAACCAAACAATTGAAAACGCTTTCATGTTCACATATACACCCTCGCATTTTCCATCATTGTCTCACACACAATGCGGTCTCATTGCGTCACACAATGACACGAGTTACGTCGGGAATACGTCACAACACAATGCATGCTTCAATTTGCTGAAAGCAATTATCTACTCTATTAATATAATAGATTGTTGTATGCAATTCTTTCTTTTCTTATCCTGGCTCCCATCTGTTAAATGATACAAATTGGTAGCGCGTGAGGTTCACTATGGCTTTGATGTCTTTTTTCTTGAATATGTATTTTTTTGCACTGTTCTGTGCGATCACCCACAGATCGCTTGTCTTACACGACTTGTCTGTTCGGTTGCTTGATTAAAAAGGTATATTATGAGCAATGGTCGGAAAAATATGTTCCACATACATGTACAGACATAGCTACAAGGAGCGACATAGAGTTGATAAAACCACCACATATTAATTAACTACTTTTTCGAATTCCGGATTTCCGAAAATGGTTTTACTGCATCGTAGGTCAAACTTCTGACCTGGGAAGTCGAAGTTGAATTTTAAAGTAATTTTAATGATGCCATGTAAAATAATGCAGTATCAGCGTATGCAGCACCATTAGCATTATATTATAAGCATCATCAGCTGCATCAGCATTACTAGCATCTTCGCCATTATTATCATTTTAGTAGCAGTAGAGCTTCTTATGAGAGTTCGTCCAGGGAAACCGCCATACTTATTTCTTCCGCCAAGCAAGTTTATTGTAATGAAAAGTCAGTAGCATAAGTAATGCAGTAGACAGTATTTTTTGCCATGTTAATTACTTTAAAATCTAACTTTGACTTACAACATCGTAGGACAATACTACTAGGTGAGTAGCTTTATCCTACGATGCAGTAAAACCATTACCGGAAATCCGGAATTCGAAAAAAGTAATGAATTAAAATTTGTTGTTTTAACAACTTTGTCACTCCTTGTAGCTATATCTATACACGTACCTATAGATTTGGAACACCTTTTTCCGACCTATGATTATGAGAAAAATCCCCAATACCATTATAGGGTTTTAGCTACTACTTAGATACCGGTTATTTAACTCCAGTTTCATGTCATTTTGACTGTGGAATCTGAACAGGAAAAACGTGTATTTATGATCTAATAGTTTACTATTATTTCGTGTTTACCAGTGTTAGTATGGTGTAACTTATTTTGCATGTTTACGAACAGTACCCTTCATCATCAATAGCTTACACGCATCTCCTGAAGACATAAGCCTCCCAACGAGCACGCCTACTCTCCCGGTCCAGTACCGTTCGCATCCTGTCGCTGCCGACCATCTTTCTCAGGCCGTCTCTCCATCTTGCCACAGCGCGTCCTATACGTTTGCCGTAAAGTTGACACATCAGAACAAGTGTGCTTCATCGGCCTTCAGACCTTCTGCAGACCATGTCCGGCCCACTGTCACTAAAGCTTACCGATTTATCGAGCTATATCGGTCACTTCAGTTTTTTGATATATGACTGCAATGGGGTTTCGGTCCATCAAAGAAACCGTAAGTATACCGTATACATCACCAGGGTGAAAGGCGAGTCTTAACGGAATCCACGACGCGGCACAGGTGGGTGAGGGTGCATATACAAGTTTTTAGTGGGTAGGCCTCCGAGAACCTATCGCCTGGTGGATCAACGGAGAGAGTTCCACATAACCCCACCATGTCATCGCCCGCGGCGGGGTATTAAATCATTTTCCTGTCTATAAAAAAAGGATACCATGTACATAATAGTACTGTTACATTTCGTTTATTACGTAAGAGTAATGACATTGCTATACATAAACGTACAAAAAAGTGATTGATAATTATTATCTTTCTTTGATAATCGTTATCATCCGAAGCAATATCTTTGTTCATATATCGATTTTAGTAGTCACGTTTATGAGTTAGTTTCCGTTATTACACTTGTAACAAAACACATTCTTGCTTTGCTTTTCTCGTGTTCATTTAAAATGATCATTCAAGACTTGAAAAACGAAGAACAGCCTATTTATCAGGTAAGTTTATACTTTCAGTGATGAAAAAAACTGGTTAGCCAGAATCAGATGTAAATGGGGTGTTTTATGTTTAAATGGCCTGGGTGGACTCCGTTCCAGTTACGAGTTCTTAATTAACTGTATATTGTTTTCTCTGCCTAACGGAAATTATAGCCGCCGGTCTGCCATACACATACTAATCATGTATGAGCCATTCTTCCCGTACTATTCTGCCGCGTTTACGTTGTCTAGATGCCAACACAGTACGTTTAATTATAGATAATTTGGTAATTAAGATATAATCAAAATTAATTCACTTTGGTGTTTGATTCGTCATTATCAATGTTACTTCTAAATTCACATAATAGACCCTTAAAAAAAAACGACATGAGTTCAAACTTTAAAAGATATTAATTTGGTGGAAGGAAACCTTAGGGTTTCTCAAAGCCAAAGCATAGCGATTTTAAATAAAATTGTTCAACTACAACTAAATAAACAATATATTAGGGTCTTTGGTATATATGTGTATGCTATACTTATATAAGTCAATATATGAATTAATTCTAGTATTATACATGATCGTGTTCTTAGGTTTCCGCTATTGTTACACATGGGAAACGAAAGAATTTTTTTGGGATTTAAATGGCGTATATTTGTTTTTTTTTTCAAATAAACCAACGTGGGCCGTTTAGGCCTTTACAGGTTCCATGGTGACATCAGGAAAAATAGTTTCATTTCCTATACATATTTCTAAATAAATTAGAAAATTATATTTCACAGGAGACGACAGTACAGAACAAACGAGAAGCAGATAGCGATGCTTTGGAGTCAGTCCTCGAGCACGTTGGAGGAATGGGACGATATCAAATATTCCTGATACTAGCATTGGGTCCGTTTGCAATCTTTTCCGTATTCGTCTACTTCGTACAGATTTTCATAACTCTTACCCCAAAGGACCATTGGTGTAGAGTACCCGAATTGCAGAGCTTAGATTTGGAGTTGAGGCAAGTAAACCTTGATGATACTTAATAATAATAACTTTTACGTTTTACACTTAATACATATATTACTGGTGTTATATTAAAAACTTTTTGAGAAGTTACCGAGATATTTTCTGTCCAGATTTTTTTATCACATCATGTGACGCGACGAACTAGTCATGCCCCTGGTGGTAAGCGACATACCTTCACATAACAGTTGGTGGTGATGGTACTTATTTTCTCTTCACAAAACTGTCTTAATAGTAGGAGTCTTAATGTTAAAACAAAACAAAGATTGATCAAACTGTTTTGTGAGAAACTGGTGCCCGAGATAGGTACAGAAAAACCGGGAATAAGGGTCACCAGGCTTCCACTCTACAGTTGTGGCACTGTAGTTGTGACACAGGAGTAAAATTAATTAAAGCACGTAAATATTCCTAAATTATAATAAAAACTATTAGTGCACTTTAGTGTAACTAAGTATTTAGAACCTCTAAAACTAAACTCATGATATGTAAAGTGTGAGGATGAATGAATGAGTGTTTATAATGTGCGTGTGTTACTAATAATAATTGTATGTTTGGGGTGTATGCCATGTATAGTATGCGAATGTGTTTAGGCGAGAGAACTACGAGTTGAGATAAGTTAAGAGGAATGAAGTGTTATTTGAGGATAAAAAGTAATTGCTCAGTTTCGTCATAATTTAGGGTCTTAATCCAATCGGTGATAGTCTTTTTACAGAGTGACTGTGGAAGCGCGTAAAAGGAAAGCTTTGTGTTTAATTTGTTGTGCAAATAGGGTGCGAGGAAGCAGAAGAAATGCTGAGAAAAACTGGTATTAACGAAATGGGATTGACAGACCGTTCTCTTTCTACGTTTATCCTTAGTTATAGTTGAAAAAGTTGCAGTGTTTCAGAGCTTTAATCACAAAGATTTGAGGGCACTACCACTGCGCCCGTCACCTTGAGACACAAAGTTGACAAGTAGCATGCGCCTGTGGTTTCATTAGCAGCCTTCAACATTGCTTGGCAGTAGAAATGGGTGTGATGGCAGCACTTCTCTGGATAAAATCTTTCACACTTCACTTTGAGCTTTACTATGAATACTAAGACAATTATAAAAATAGACAATTTGGATTTAAATGCTACCTTAAGTAGTGGTAGCACGTGGTACGCAATTTAATGACGAAAATCATATTATTGCAGACGCAATCTCACGGTACCTATAGTTATAAAAGGGGATGAAAGATGTTGGACATATAAAGCCAATTGGAGTCATGTGCTGGAGACGATGATGCCACCTGATCCAAACACAACCTTGGAGCGTTGTCAGTACGGTTGGGAATTTCAGTTCAAAGATATACCCTATCCAACTGTAGTTACCGATGTAAGTTACGGTAGATATCTGTCAGTGTACTTTTTTTTCTGTTACTAATAAATGATCTGAATGTTAATATGAGTCTAGGTCTTGATTTTTAACTTTACTGGGAAGCGATCATTTTTACCCTTAGTTTTTTAACGAACGGTTTTTAACAAAAAAAAAAAAAAAAGATTTTTATAAAATAACAAAATCAATATTCCGTGTTAGGTGAGACCTACCGCCTCTCAAGCACAGGCCGTGGGTTCCAATTCGGCCTCGCACCTTTGATTTAGTCCGAATTTATGTGCGAAATTTAATTCGAAATTTTCCATGAGCTTTTTGGTGAAGAAAAACATAATCTAGTACAGAGTATAAAAAAATATTGACGTTAAAAGTTCGTGGAAATACACATGTTTTTTTAGTTTTATTAAATGAAGTGCGCAAACCCGGATTCATCCCCTAGTACGCCACTATACGGGACATAACACAGGACATAATAAAAATCGATGCTCACTGCTTAAAGTATATTTAGAGAAAACCCTTAAATTGGAGCATAACAAAATCAACCATTAAAATAATTGCTCCTTATAAAATTTTGGCGCTATTTATAAAAATAAGTCTTAAAGGTTCGAGGTCGAAGAATGTTCACTACCCTCGGAAAAAGTGTGAGACGTGGCGGACTATGGCCTAAATCCTCACGTGAGAGGAGACCCGTGCTCAGCACAGGCACGTATAAATGGGCTGACGATGACGACTTTTAGAAAGAAACATTGCTAAAAAATATTATCTAAATTTCCAGCGAGGTTGGGTATGTGAATATGCAGGAAACGTGCCCACTGCACAAACAATCTTCTTTGTGGGGTCATTATTAGGAACTCTATTTTTTGGTTGGTTAGCTGATCGATTCGGAAGAGTGCCTGCTTTAGTTGGTAAGAAAATTATTACTTCTATACCCCTGTAACTGTAAGAAAGCGTGGTTTACATTGCGCACGTATCACAGGGAGCATACATTTATACTTGAATAATTACACATATAATATTCAACAATTTCGCGATATTTGCAAATACTATGGCATAAAATGATTTTAATTTCTCGATATGAATACACTTCCCACTTACACTTGGGTTCATCTGTGTTTTACATATAATGTAAATTAAAAAATCAAAATATGTTTATATATATATCATATACACTATACATAAAGTGTGTTTGTAAAGATTTTTTTTATAATATCAAGTGGCGGGACGAACAAGACGTGTGTCTGATATTAAGCTACACGCCTGTCCATAACAGTTGCAGTGCCACTCAGAGCATATCAATCGTAAAGATTTGAGGGGTACTGCTACTACGCAGTGACCCTGAGACGTAAATTGACAAGTTCCATGTGCCTGCAATTTCACCAGCAACCTTACCCTTCAAAACCGGACCTCAGTAATAGGTAAGGTGGCAGTACTTCCCTGGAGGAACTCTTTCACAAGGAGGTCTAGGTACTGCTAAAATATTTCAAGTTTTAGCAGTAAACCTCCTCCGTATAACCTCGGAGGCCGAATAGAGGTCCCAGAGTCGATTCCCGGGCCGGGAGAAATATTTGTATGGCCTACATTTATTGCTCTCGTGAGTTTGTGTGTAATTTGTGGTTGTCAATGTATGTGTTCATGGCACCCGCTACACAGGGTTTCCCTAGTGTGGGGCTATGTTGAGTGTGTGCTTTATTATTATTTATATAGTTTCTCGTGCACGCACATCCATCATCTTCGTCGTTTTCGACCGGGTAGTAAATTTCTTAGCATTGAAAAACATTATTTGTTATGGCACAATAACACTGCTGCTTTTATTTGCCATTGTTTTATTAGTTAAGATAGTAAATTTTTGAATTATCTCAGTATTCATGCTATATAGTTCATCATAAAGTGCTTTGAAAGTATTTACCACCAGCTACATTTAAGACTTATATTTCTTGCATGGATATTTAAGTTAAGAGTGCTAACTTTTGAAATACACTTCGAGAAACGTCTGGGATGTTTCAAACATTTCTTCGTCTCTGGACTTACCAAATTTCATTTTATTCGCTGCAAAAAAGTACGGGAGTGCTAATTCACACCTCGTGTGATTAGAACGTGTCTGTTGCGAGGTATCGAAAGTATTGGTTTCGGCCGTAACAAAGGACAAATTACCTAAACAATTTGCTCTTGTGAAATTTCTTAAATTCAATGATATTACCGATATATCTAAAGTGAAATACGTAAACCCATATAAGTTGCTAATCACATTTGAAAGTAGCGCAGACAAATTCATGATCTGCCAAGCATTCACCGAGTTGGGTTGGAGGAGACAAAAGACTTGGGAGGTCGCCCTGTCATACGGAGTTATACGTGACATCGATCCCGATTTGTCGGAAGAAGATCTCTTAAAAGACATATCTTGCGATGTTGAGGTTATGGAAGTACCATGGATTGATAACTGTTTGATGAATAGACTTGGCGTTGTGACGGCTCTGAGGTTACGCTCTGGGCACATTCGTTCAAAGAAGTTTAAAAAGGTAAACTTCTTTGAACGAATGTGCCCAGAGCGTAACCTTAGATGGGCATTACACCAACTCCTTATTGTACCAATTGCGGCGTCATTGAAGACATCTACCACGTTTTGATAGAATGTGTTCGGACCGAGAGACTCAGGAGACAGTTGGGCAGTGTGGCCAACATACGGCAGACTGGGTGGTGTAACAGTATAATGGCCGCTCCGTCGTCGAACGAAGCCAAGATACTGTATAAGATATATTTAGATAGTCTTAATCTAGGTTAGATGTATAAATTAAGTAGCATTACGGAGCGACATTACTATTAAAATACACAGTAAAGCTCCTTAAATTTAGATTAAAAAAAAGTACGGAGCGACGACAGACGAAACCCTAAAAATTATCATCAAAAAGATGAGTGTAATATATGTCTTTGTTTTTACAAATTATCCTTCTTTTTCTATGAGTTTGAATATCGCGAAGCGGGTATAATGTTATTTATTATTATATTATTTCAGGGTCAAACCTCATTGCTTGTATTGGTGGTGTAGCGACTGTTTTTACGAATGGATTTTGGGATTTCGCATTCTGTCGATTTTTAGTGGGTTTATCTCTCGATAGCGGTTTCATGATTATGTATATAATGGGTAAGTTTTTCTATTCGGAATACTCATATTGAACTTAAATATAATTTGAAATTATTGAAAATGAAATAATGAAAACAAATAAAATGAAAAGTGGCAGTCGTGTAAGTGCATTAGCTTTTCAATCAACTTTATTTGTTTTTTATTAACAAATTTTACTATGGATTATTTGTTATTAACAACCTCGCATGACTGTATTACTAACATCATTGATAACTTTGTTCTATAACTTTTTACAAAACACAATAATTTACCAAAAATAAACTTTTAAGTTTTTGTTGTACTATCTGACATATTTTACATCTGTATTTGATAGTAAGGTAGTAAGTTTAAGCGTGCAAGCGTCCTCCCCAACGATCCCTACCCCCGCTTCTGTGTTTTGCATCGAACTAGTATTTACACTAGCGCTTTCTTTTTCTACAAAAGACAGCGCTGACAGAATCATCACCATTGAGAGCGATCTATTGAAATAATTTTATTCTTGTACGATAATAAAATCTGATAAAATGATTAGAGACACGGAACAAATGTGGTTGTTTATCATATCAGCATACAGTCCTGTTAAGGTGTTAGTATTTTACAAATACTCTTGTATAATTATACCTTCAAAAATTGTTTTCAGTACTTGAATATGTGGGTATTCGTCATCGCACATGGGTGGCGAATGGATCATTGGCAATATATTTTGGCGTGTCTAGTATGTTAATGCCTTGGGTGGCAATTGCAATTGGCGATTGGCAGAAATTTGCATTGCTCACCTCCCTGCCCATGCTGATAACACTTGGTGTTCCTTTTGTCATACCTGAGAGTACGAGGTAAGAGATATAAAGTTATAAAATTAGTGATGTCACTTGTCACCATATATCAGCACCGAATTTCCACGCTCGACGTTGTGGGGTGGTGACGATAACACATATAAGACACACTAAGTGTGCCCGCAACGCTGAGGCGTGTTACTAATAACTTTACTTTAAAATGTATCTTGCAGATGGTTGGCGTCAAAAGACAAAGGTGATAAAGCAGTCAAAATCTTTAAAAGAATCGCAAAAGTAAACGGTAATAAAGTTCCAGGTCATGTGATGAATAATTTCCTTGTAAGTTTTAAATAATGTTCACCATGTATTACTGAGGTTTTTTGTGAAATCAGTCCACTAGTTTTGTTACGATTATTACTACATAGATCGAACACATACAAAGAAAAATTTAAAATACAAAAAACTTTAATAATACATTTGATCAAAAAACGTCAGTTGAGGCATCTGTAAAGATACCAGTTGCGGTGATAAGGTTTTTCAAAAATCTCTCACTAGATGTCTCTAGCGGTGACGAATGCCGAAAGCAAGTACAAAGATATTTAACAATAATCTCAGTACAGAGTACTAAAAAAAGCAACCTCAAAAGTACGTGGAATTACGTCTATTTGCTAAGTTTTATTGAAATATCCCTTAGTTCGCCACTATACAGGACTTGACACTGTAGATAATAAAAATAGGTCACTACGACACTACTCAAGTATATCGAGAGAAAAAGGCCTTGAATTGGAGAAATAGCAAAATCAACCATTAAAGTAATTGCTCCTAAATTAAAGTTAGGCGCTATTTATAAAAATGAATCTTCATGCGTGAACAACCACCCTTCGAGGTGGATGATTTTCTTTCAAATGAAATGGGACCACTATGGAAGAACAAAAAAAGAACCATGAAAATCGGTTCACAAATACCGGAGTAATCGCGTAACATACATACAAAAAAAAAGAACGTACAGTCGAATTGAGAACCTCCTCCTTTTTTTAAGTCGGTTAAAAACAGATAGGTAGCGTCGCCTTACATTCTCAAACTCGTATCTAAGAGTTACGCAGTTACTGAAATGCTAAAATGGATTGTATATACAAATTATGCAGGCTGATTTCACATCACATTTCCTTCATATTTACACACTAGCTTTTACCTATTCTTAATGTAATGCATTGACTTACAAATAAATGGACGACGGGTCTAATACAAAAACCACGAAAAAAATGTCCCAAGTCAACCTATTCGAAATTTAAATTGTTATGTCATCGCAGTATCGCGCTGTCCGTAGAACAAATGAAGACTAAAGCGGAGTGTCGCGCTCTGTATACGATTTTAGCGCCTTACAAGTGCGGACACTTTTTAGCGCGGACCCGACGTCCATATAATTGTAAGTCAATGATGTAATGCGTCCAAATCAACACCCTTGATAAGAAATTTAAAATAAATAGAAAGTTTTGCCATCTCCTGAATAATCACTCTTTATAAGATAAGAGTTTGAGAAAGTAAGGCGTCGATAGTAGAATATCGACAGCTCGGTAACTTGATATGTGGCTCTGTTGGAAAGAGCAATGCAACGGTGCAGCATGGTCATGCGTGCAAGACCTTCTGAAGAAAATTTTTGTATGTGTTTGATTTATATTAATAATAATCATAATTGTCATCATGTTACATTAAATTTTCACCCAACCGTATTATTTTATGCATCTTGTTGCAGCAATCTCTCAGACAGCCAAAAACTAGCGACGAATCCATTGCAGCATTATTTAATTCACGGGAGCTCTTGAAAACAATGATAGCTGCCATAGTTGCATACATGTCAGCTACCATGGTCTTTGACGGCCTCGTACGTTTATCAGAGCATTTGGGCTTGGACTTCTTTTTAATTTTCACCCTTTCGTCGGCTACGGAGATACCTGCGCTTCTAACGTTGGCTTTTGTTCTTGACAGGTATATTATTTATACATTTCTTTCAATATTGCTCCTTGTAATTAATTCCTTGGTCAAACCAGTGTTACAATTGTAGAAAATAGGAGCCTCAGATTGGCATTTCAGCAGGTCAAGTGCAGCCTGTCAGATCGAAGGAATTTTTCTTTGTGTTCGATCTTTTAATTAATAATTAATTGTAGAAAATATTTGTAACTTGTCTTCAGGTGGGGTCGTCGAGTACTTGCGTGTGGGCCTATAGTGTTGGCTGGAATTTTAAATGTCGCAGCCGCTTTTTTAGCAAAAGGTATTTTTAATTATCTGTTATGTAGATAATTATATATGTCTATCATTAGTTTTCAAACAAAGCAACACGTTTTTAAAGCTATATTATAATTATTCGTGGCCGTGGTGGTAAATGGACTCTCATTATTTTTATTTATTTATTTTAATTCTCGTTCAGGTGTTCTTCAAGTTGTATTGACTTTGGTAGCGCGGTTCTTTGTGAACATGTCATTGTCTGCACTAGTGCAATGGGTTACGGAAATTCTACCCACTCCGGTACGCGCTACAGGTAGCTCTATATTACATGTAAGCGGGTTCTTTGGCGGAATGTTCTCACCATTCGTAGTTTATGCTGTAAGTATGCTCACATTTTGTTTTCACTTTCTCTATGAAATATAAGAGTAATTCTTTTAATCATATCACAGAAAATCTCTTAAATCTAAGTACCAAATTACTTACTAATCTTTCGTGTTCGTCTAGCTTTTGAATCCAAACATTAAAGTATTGAATACTTTACAGTCAACTAGTTGTTTATTTCGTCATTCGTATCACATTAGACAGAAAGTCACGTGGAGGTCACGCGAAAGAAGAGGTCACATCATTTTAATTTTAATTCATTGTCCGCAAAGAATAGAGTGATAATTATCTACACAGTAGAAATCAATCCCAGCCATTATGTAACCAAATTTTACATCTTATTTGAATATTTAATTCAATAGTGATGGAGAAAATTTACTGTGACGGAAATACGGATCTGACGAAAATATTTTCGCTTTTAATCCTTTTTTGAAGGAAAAAAATTGCTCGTAATGTATTGAGTGAGACTTCATTATAGAATTCAACATAAACCGTTAAGCAACATGCAAAGAATAACACAAAATGATATTTTAAAATGAGTTGTTTTTAAAATGAAATGACAGTCACACGATCAAAGCAAATACAATATGTTCTTACACAAAATCTAGGCTTAGATGTACCTCGACAATTTAGTTGTATTCTGTCCCGGCGGAAACTCACGCGTGTGCACGACCACACTTTACCAGCTCACTCGTCACTTTGAAACCCGAGTTGCGGTCATTTGCTAACGGAAAAAGCAATCCCGTGTGCCTGTCTCTGAAGTTTCAAAACCGAAAAAGAGGACCGAATTTTCTGCTGTATCCGGCAATACCGACGTCGCTGCTCTACTTGTCACGACTGCATTACTCCACGAAATCTGAGAAGACAGTAGAGTATATTAGAATGAAAGCCAAACACACCCTAAAGATCGAGCGTTTGGAGTCCCGCCGTATGAAGGAGGATTTTGGTCGAAGGGCGTCGTGTATCGTTGCACACGCGCGACACGTTGCCGACAATTAGTAATTCGTGTAAATAGTTACTTAGTTTTATATTATATTACATGTCTTTAAGGTATGTATTTTATTGGCCATTGTTGCCTGAACTAAAAATGAAATATTTTATATTTCATTTAAATATTTATTTATTAATTGCTGTCTTTTAAATAAATGTGTAAAAATTCAAAAACACCTCATACATACGCAACAGCAAATCATTTTAAAAGTATTTATTGTCCTACACATCGTTTAAAATAAATCGATACCTCCCACGTAAGTTGTTGTAAGTCAAAATACAATTTTTTACTATTTATTTTAAATATATCCTTTTTTATGTATATTATAAGTTCCATATTTAGAAGTAAAGAACAGTGTTATGTTAACTTTAAAACATGGTATCTATAATATACATAAAAAGGATATATTTAAGTTAAAAAGGAAAAAATGGTATTTTCACTTACAACAGCTTATGTAGAAGGTATCGAAATATGTTTGTTATTTGCATAAATTTTTTATATAGTAATGAAATTGTGTACTGTAATGGATCATTTTACCTCTATGCGACCTTCTGTCTAATCTGATACGAAATGAACGATAAGTATTCTAGAAATAGATAATTAATGTCTCTTCAATAAACCGCAATACAGAGAACACAAAAATTTTACTAACAGTGCGACACTTCTACGGTCTACTTATTTTGAGATTTTGGTATATTCACGACAGCCGCGCTCCTACTTGCTGTTTAAAACGGCGCGCTTCCGAACAAATGCTGGCAAGCGAGTTCCTACATTGTCGTATTCTTTCTCAATGCTATGATTTATTTGATATTATTGAAATATATTCTATTTACCTGCTTCAAAATTTTAAAAAGCACATTATTGAGGCTCTGAGCTGATTTCTTTTTTTTTTTTTAAGTCTAATAGCAATTTGTGGATAATGCATTCATAGGTTACAATTAGTCATCATTGAATGCAAATATATCATGTACAAATTGTTTGTTGTCCTTTAAAAACAAATTGACATGTAGGAATTTATAGGTATGTCGTTTTAGGACCTGATTCTATTTATATCTAGTATTTTGAGGATCTAAATTTTATGATGTGGCAGTTGAGACCTAATCTGTATGACCATGACACTTCTTTTCATCTTCAGGGCCTATACTGGACACCATTTCCACTGTTACTATTCGGTATACTGGCATTTATAGCCTGTGCTATGAGTTTGCTGCTACCAGAGACCATGGGTCTTCCTTTGCCACAAACCATTACCGAAGGAGAGCGACTTATTCAGGAAAAATCATTATTTAGGTATAATGTTGCTGTATTTTTCAAATAATTCATCCATCTCTTGATATTGTACAGCGATTCTTCCATTCATCTCTATTACCCGTAACTTTTTAGTCCTTTTTTTATAATATCAAGTGACAGGACGAACAAATCGTGCGCCTCATGGTAAGCTACTCGCCTGTCCATAACATTTGCAGTGCCACTCATAGCTTTAAATCGCAAAGACTCATAGGGACACTGTTACTGCACCCGTCATACTGAGACATAAGTTGACAAGTCCTATGTGCCTGTAATTTCACCAGCAACCTTACCCTTCAAAACCGGAACGCAGTAATACAAACATTATTGCTTGGCGGCAGAAATAGGTAAGGTGGCGGTACTTCCCTGAACGAAATCTATCACAAAGAGCTCTACTGCTACTTTATTATACATACTATCTTTTACAAATTTATTCATTTTTCTAGACCTGAAAATCTTCTTCAATTTTAACATCTTCCAGCAACGCAACCTTCGTATTTTAACAGTACATGGCCGTGTCCTTGTATTAAATTAGTTACAATTCCGACGTTAATTTTCAGGAGAAATCCAGATCCCACTACAGCTGTATATAATGAAGAATCGACAAATGAAAAAATTGTATTATAAATAGAAGGATAATGGGAAATATGATGCAATCACCAAACGACCTACCTTCAGGTAAAAAGGAGGTCTCTATCCTTTCAATAAATGACTATTTTCGTTGGTCGAGGTACTTGAGATTATGTGTTCTTGTGTGATATATGAATAAAGATTGTATTTTTATATTGATGTACTTCTGTACTTATATTTACGTCTCAAAGTACGTGTTTGCTTGAGCTAACAAGATTTACCGAAAGGAGAACTAATAATAAAAATTGCATTTCAGGACTACATTTTTATTACGCCTTTAAAAGTTGGGTGACAAATTAATGTGTTTTATAATCGCACTATAACCGACAAGTTGCTATGTATACATTGCATCATCAACCATAATGGTTTTGTAGATTTTTTGTTAACGTTGTTTGTACGAAGAGAAAAATTGATAAAATTATGAATATTTTCTCTGTATCGCGAAACACTGTTGTTTAAAAGAAACTTTCAAAGTTACACAAAAGTAGCCGTAATAAACAATATATAGAAAGAACAATAAGAATTAGCGCAATATTCTTCACCTTGTGCATCCCCCTTGAAATATTTCAAATTATGTCACTTAATTTTAAGTTTATTTCAGTAGCTAAAACACAGCAATAAAGGGTAATGTAACTATATAAAAACATATTGATATCACAACAAACAAGAAAGTTTATGTAAAATTGGGGCAAAGCTTAGAACAACCAAGTGGGTTCGCCAGTTTCGTTCACAAACAAATTGAATTTTAAGTGAGTGCCGACTTTGATTGAAGTTGATTACAAAAATTTGTAACCATAGGGACAATGTGATAATCTACAGTATAGTACCTAGTAATCTGTGAAAAATTGTTGTTTCGTTACTACATGTCTTGAACTTGGAACTTTGTAAATACGTTTATATATTTCATTATTGATTTTGGTACGTATTTAGATATTAATTCTTTTTTCTGCCTAACCAACGGATTCGCTTATTCGTTTTTTAAAACTACAAAAAAGGCCTTTTTCATACCTATATTTCTAGAGGCATAATAGCTGTTTAAAAACACTTTGCAAAAATGTGCTACAATACATAAATTTTGCTAGTGAACTTTAACCCTTTTATATTATATCAGACCTTAATAAAAATGTATTGCAATAAATTGGATTAAATTGAATTGGTTCGTCTTTTGAAGACTCAAGTCACACGGCTTTGCCTCGTAGTCCTTTGCTACACACGTAGGCCGTAGCTGCCAATTGCTACGAATATGTTTTTACAAACAGGTTGAGTGAAATTTGTTTCAATAATAATATTATTAGATTTTTAGTTCGGGACTATTTTTATTTAATTAGGATTATATACAGGTAAGGTAAAAAAGACAATGAAAGGTTAATTACTAGAAAGTGAAACAAGGATTTTTAAATTATATGAATAAAATTGGGTACCCGCGGCAAGGTGCCCAAGATGCTGGCAGCGTTCCCTTTGGGCAAAGTAGCTGCCGGCCCTTGGGTTTCCCAGACAGTCTATTAATTTTTTCGATAAAATTTTGTACAGATGAAGGGCACTGGGACCGCACGGGCTCCCCAAGGCGGAGATCTGCAGCCATGCGAATGGTCATGGCGCTTAGGAAGGTACCGGTACTGGCACAGGGGAAAGCGTGTAGCCAGTGGCCAGATTCCCACCTGGACGCCACTTCCAGACGCGCTCGGTCTATTGGGGTGAAATGATTCATTAAGTTCATTGTTCATTTAAAGTGTTTTTGCACAGAATATTATCCTAGCTCCTTTGAATTTTGGGGTCGGACGGAGAAATTTCGTTGGGACAAACCTGGTTCCAGGCGTTTTTGGACTCAATTAAACACGTCACCTCACAGTTTGTTGGTAGAAGCTTTAGGATACTGCCTACGAGGTTGACCGTGCTGTACATTGAGGATACTTCTGATGCCTAGACCACCATGTCTGATGGGGAGGGTAGCTTGGGTCCAGGTATTATGGGTGAGATGGACGTTGAGAATGGATTCAAGAAGAGTTTTTAGGTCAGAATCTATTGACATCAACTGATTATGGAATTTCCAAGCCGGACAGCAGCAAAGTACGTATGTAAATTTTAAAATACAGATGGCGTAGTGGGTGTCTAGGCTCAGGAGCCTATCTGTCAGGCTCAGGCTGGAATTGAGTAATCGAATATAGGTGCACCTAGAAGGCTAAGCTTTGATTTGTTGGTGAGACGAATGTTGGGGGCAAGAGTATTAAAATTTGGAATGATTATATCCCTGTTGGGATAAGATTGAGGGATGTAAAGTTCGCATTTATAAAAATTTTATTGGACGCCAATGGTGTTAAAACTAGATGATTTCGTTAAGGTCCGAAAGTACGATGTTTGCAGAGCCTCCTAGAGTTCCATCATCTAGGTACCAGACGTTAAGATTTGAATGCAGATTTTGGATGGATGGCGAGACTGATGATGGCAGGCCTCAGAAGGATCGTGTTGCTGACAACCCAAGGCAGGTGATAGTTCATTGGCTCTGTAAACTAGTTTAGAGGTCTCACTATAGCATTAAAGGATGTAATTGTAAATCTCTGGCACGTGTAGCTTCACCTCGTTCAGCAAAGCATCCCTATTGACCGAATTAAAAGCGTTTTTGACGTGGATCTAGAATAGCACCTTATCCCCTGAGTTTTTGTGAAGGAAGGTACGGAGAGCGTGATCAGCTTTTCGCAACCACTTTTAATGCCGAGACCGAGCTGAACGGGCATAAATCTGACTCTGAGGTTGCCGAACGCATAATTTTGACGCGAGGCGTCTCAATGTGCTGCCGACGGCAATCGGCCTGACGCCACAAACCTTTTTAGTTAGTGCTATTAAATATGTGCACCGTAAATGATGGGGACTATCTCCGTATGCACCAATGTGCATGCGGAGAGAATGTGCTTAGGTGATAAATCTGATGCTGCTGGGCAATCCCAGCAGCATCAGATTCAGCACCATCACCTCAGCGATGTTTTTCCTCAGCCTTTTGCTGACTTCGCTGAGCGATGGCGAAGTGAGGTCTTTCAGGTCAGCAGAATCGAGCGTAAAGGACGAAATGTCCGATAAGACGTTCTTTTCGTTGACTTGAAGGCAAGAATTTGGAGGGCAGTGTGGATCCAAAAAGTAAGGTACTGCAGGAGCTGGAGGGTGCTTGCTCTCAAGGGCGGTTAAAGTAATAGGGTTGTCAGGTGAGATGACGTCGTGGAAGAAGAGAAGCCGTGCTGCACCTTTGAGATTGCCGTCGCTAATTTTGTTCTCAATCCTTCTGGATAAGGCAATATCAGGGGAACTACGAGAAGAAACGGAGGAATGGAGTGTGGGACAAGAGCAGTTATTTTTAATTTTTTGTGTCAGTATCTTTTTTTTTCATCAGTTGCCAACTGTCAGGGTCATTGTGTCTGACGCAATTTTGCAGGGCGAGGGAAAGAGCATTAACGACGGAGATCCTAGCACCTCGTGGAATCCTTTTTATTACAGGTGTATGACGCGGAATGACTAAGGTAAATGAGACGGTGTGCACTTTATCTTGATAGATGTGCAGGCCTTTCGGATTGCGGAATGCGCGGAAGCAAACCACACACTCTGTGTCCGCCATGGTGTCTCTCGGACTTATTAAAAATCTGAAATTTCCTAACGGCTAATAAAACACATATTATAACGATTATGAAAAAAAAAACACTTAACAACTAACAAAGCACAATATACACAAAACACTTAAATCACTTTTAAACGCGAGTAATTACACTACAAAACATAAAACTAAGCTTATGAAAAAATCAGCATCTTGCGACAAGTTCGCAAGACAGGTGACAAGTGGATGGGCACAACTTGTTTTATTGTTTGTGCGCAGGGGTTCGACTTAGTCGCCTTGGAGATTGTGTTAACACTGTTCGGGACTTAATCATGTATAAAACATATTTTAATTACTTCGACGTATCGGACGTATGGCAACGTTCATGGTCTCGAAGGGACTGAAGATGCGGGTGTCAACATCTTCTAGCCGTGCGAGTTTTTCTAAGTACCCGCTTTTGGTCTTCATAATTTATTTGTGCATTAGGGTTGTCACTAGACTGACACACTACACTATGTTTAAAACATGATTAAGTTCAGAACTAAAAATCAAACAATGTCTGAAAATTGTGAACATTTAAATCAAATACACACGCCAGCAGATCAAGCTACACATTGACGTATCTTGTTCCGTTCCAATGGAGACGATTTTCGATCAAAAAATTGTAGTCTGGTGTGCCGTTATCCGTACAATAATAATAATTGTGAGTATTCTTTTGTTAGCTGTTATAAATAAGTCTTTTATTTTACTGCATTTTAGTATTTACTAAAAATGCAATATAAAATAAAAATCCATTTTTATTTTGAAATTTTATAAATCTACCCGAAATATGACTCTCGTAAGGTATCCTGGATAATACCCTAGTTGATGCGTAGTTGTTTGTTTTTGTTAATGTAGTAATTTGAAAATCAATACATTAACATTAAACATTTGACTAATCCCTTTCATAACAGCCTGTATTGGACTAATTCAAATTTATCGACAAATTCGATACAGCAATTTTTTTGCTTTGCTGTCACGGCACGAGGATCGTATGACGTGAGCTGAGTACTGATTCGATTCCCTTTCGCAACAGTATCCTTTTTATAATAATTTTATTGCATTTCTCCGAACAGTATGCGGAGCTACGTTGTTGGAATTGCCCACTCGTTGTTTTTAAGTCTCCCAAATACGGGACGGTTCTCATGTCATTCTTACATCGTAGAAAATTGGTTTGTGCGTTATTTTTAGTAGTGCGTCATTAAAATAGCAGTTGTTTTATTTTTAACTGAGTTCAAAAAAAGTAGCAGTTTCGACTGTGTTTTTGTTTACGCGATTACTCCGACATATATATGTATTAATTATATATACTTGTGAACCGATTTCGATGATTTTTTTGTTGTAAAGGTGGTATCTCAGTAGTGATCCCATTCAAATTTGAAGAAAATATTCCACATTTATGGATAATAAATAAAGGGATAAACCAGGCTTATAGGATTTCACCTACTTTCCGTTAACCGATTTCAATAAAACTTGACAAACATAATTCCACAAACTTTTGAGGTCGGTTTTATTAATTGTTACTGAAGTAAATAATAACACCATTATTATACGAGTACAATTTTATGATACTAAGTGATGGGACGAACAAGTCGTGCGCCTGATGGTGAACGACACGCCTGTCCATAACATTTTTTTTTTGTACCCCTACCCTTACTCACTAAAACCGGTACGCAGTCACATTAATGCTTGGCGGCAGAAATAGGTAAGGTGGCAGTGCTTCTCTGGACGAACACTTCACAAGATATATATCTTTCAATATACGAGTACTTTAACTAAACAAAACCATAGTTACATAAAATTCTTATAACGGTCAATGAAACTGTACTTAACAAAAGTTCCATTCATCAGACGTAAAGTCGAATTATAAAACTTATAATATTACAGTTATTTCAGTCGTCTATTAAATGGGATAGTGGGCATGGACTAAGTCACAGGCTGACATTGATTTACGTTGTTCATTTAACATGGAAGTGAACAATGCGTTACACGGAACTTCCAGCAATACAATCTTGTAGACATATGTAGTTTGAGAGGTTAATTATCAAACTACGATTAAAGTTGCGTAATTGTTTTACCGCTGGTTACTTATATTTACATCTACTTCTAGTTTATATTTATTTGTTCTAGTTATTTGTAAAATACTAACAACCTCGCAGGACTATATTATTAATATCACAAACAACGACTTTAGTTCCATGATTTTTAATAATTTATCACTATTATTATTATGTTTTACTTTCATACCGAACTAAAAATATTGAAATAGATCGCTCGAACAGTAATAATTCAATGCAAAACGCATTAACGCGGGTTGGGGCCGTCTGGGAGGACGGTTGTACATAAGTTTGAACATACTACTTTACTACCAGATACAGATCTAAAAAGTGTCAGATAGTACAGCAAAAACTTAAAAGTTTATTTTTTAGTAAATTTATTATGTTTTGTCAAAAGTCATGGAACAAAAATATTGTTATGAATATGGTTATGATGTTATATGACATACACATATTTTTCCTGTAAAAATGTGCAGTTAGGGCAATTTACAATGTGGGCCCCAAAGTGTCTTTGAGAGAAGTTTTAAGAAATTAACATTCTTACACAAGCTCTTTCGTACATTTATGAAATTTAATTTATGTTAAGATGCACCCCGCACGAAATTAGCTTCCCCGTAAGACGTACTATTTATTCATATTCTCTGGGCAACAATCAGCGAGAACCTTACGCCGATCGGCAAATCATCACGATGGCAAACATGTCCCATAGCTCTGAACTGTAAGTCTCTGCCATCAATACGATAAGAAGATATTAAGAAGAATAGTAATTTTATGAAAAGTACGGATAAATATAACATTATTGCGAGGAATAAAAATGCACTGACTGTCCTTGACAATCGTCTGTCTGCATGAAGTCACAAATCCAGTTAAAGGATTGCCCTTTAAATGAATTTGTGATATACTTGATGTATACGTTTCTATAATAAGGTTCCGATTGATATTCACAATTTGTTAGTTACGATGTTAAAATTATAATGAAAAAAACTTTACACTAGAGGTTTTTGTTATATAGCGTATTTGAAAGACAAAAAGTCCACGGTAGCGATTCGTTTGGCTCTTGCAAGTTGCTTTGATCTATCATATTTGAAATACGTAATACGATCGTGTCTTCTGTGATTACGCATTGTTTCACGTTTCGTTCCTATTTGGCTATTCAGTTTTAATAACTTTCAAGGGTTTAGTGACTTTCAAAGTTGTCTTTCTTGTTTTAATATGCCACATATAACGAAATTATTAAAATTAGAAATTATTGCCTTACTGCTGGTTGAAATTTGTATTCTGTATTTAAGTAAGAATCATACGTTAAAGATCGAATTGGCTTAAAAACTTTCTTAAAATGTCGTTCACTAATGAGACGACCAGGGAGTCTACCAAAATAAATTTTACGCCTCACAGGTTAAAGATTAACTTTATTTAACAATTTTCTCCACATTTTGTGCTCAGAACCAAAAAGTTGACAAAGACGGCTTAGGGGGTCAGGTATCTTGTGTATATGACTGTACATATTCAGCAGTGTACCTTTTTCAATGATCGTTGACACTTGTATCAACTTACGATCATCGTCTCCGTTCGTCGACGTCGATGCAATAACGTCGCAATAAGTAAACTTAGATCGCGAATCGTCCCATTTAGGCCGTTTTTTGATTTATCGGTGCAGACATCACGGCCAGTCAGGAAACGGCCTTACAGTCGTACTTTCCGTGTACCAAAGTTTCGCGTACGAATAAAAATAGAAAGGATTGAAAGACGAAAAAAGAAGAAGTTCCGTTAACCGACGAGCATATACGAAAGCATCGGTGCGTGTTGATGAGGCGAAAGATGATTTTTTAGGATTGTTCTTAGTGGATGTCTCTCCCTAGCCCGATTAGAAAAGGGCGTAAAATTTGTGTATGTATGAATCGCGACGCAATAAGATTGCACTTAGAAAATTAAACTATTAATTCGGATCTAAATCGCATTTATTTATTTGCTTTTTCAAACAAATCAACATTTCGGGCCCTTTACAGATCCATATTTAATTAGACATAGTCACGGCTGACTGAGATAGTAAAGTCAGTCAACGACACAGACCAAAGTCAACCAGTTATGTCTAATATTAATCCAAACAACTCCATTTTTCACTACAGTTGCATAAATTATTAATTAAATACCTGATTTAAAGTTTTCCAAAGAACATTTCAATTTACGCTACATACGTTTTACAAAATATTTGATTTTAACAATATAATTTTTTATTAAATTAAATTTGTTATTCATTCAATAGTGGAAATTAGATATCAGAATCATCACAAGCTGACGAGTGTGTTCGTTGTGTTCACTAATTTGTGCATGCACTGAGCCCTCCACTGAGATCGCTGGTCGCTCAAACGTGCACCATGCGTATGACAGTCGTTATCTTCGCTCCTCGAGTGTCGCTGGCGAACAAAGCGCGACGTTTCAATAATAGAGACTAGTTCGTTAGCTCACCTGACTCTCTCGCAGTAATTTCCTACTCAGATGTCGCTGCTCAGCCGTTTATATTCTCATAACATATTATAATCTTATATCTAAATCAAAAGCGAAATTGTTTCTTAGAAATGAAACAATTTACTTCAAAAAAGGAGGAGGTTTTCAATCCATCTGTTTTTTTTTGTGTGTATGTTACGCGATTACTCTGACATTTGTGAACATATTTCGATGACTCTGTCTTTGTTGGAATGGGGTACCTCAGTATTGGTCCCATTTAAATTTAAAGAAAATGTTCCACCTCTAAGGGTGGCAAACTAGGGGACTACTCACTTTTGCAAAGTTTTATACACTTTTAAAAAGGGCGCGATACATTGGTCAGGATGTAAAAAATAGTCACGCATACAGTCACACTGTCACACAATCGGAAATCACTTCACGCATGAAAGCTAATCGTCATTTTTATTACCTTTTTTAAATAGGCGCCTTGTCGTCGAGTTGCGGATACCAGCGCGTTGCACCAAGTACCAAGTACATTTTTTAATACTTTTTTTTTTCAATAAAACGAAATGATTGAAATAGTTTTTCTATTATTTCGTTTTATTTTTAGTGTTATTATTATCGTACCTTTATTTCTCAATTTAAGATGTACTACAGAGAAACTCTTGTGATTGGGTTTATTGGGAAGAGTTTGACTTTCAAGATACAGTATCATACTAATTTGGAAGTCAAAGCATCACGACTACGTAATACTTCATTTATTTGATAAATAAACATTATTATTATTATTATTATTATTATTCATTACTTTGTGTGATAATATGTAAAATTTAGGGGAAATTTTTGAAGCGAAAATTTTAAAGATAGGAATATAGATTATTTATTAGTTGTTGCGTGTGTGTTAGAGACTAGAAATGGTTCATGAAATTTATTACTTTCGCAATATTTTTTGTTAATTGGTTGCTGATAAAGGGACTTCGTACTGTTTGCGACGATAATTAACTTATCTTCAATATCACGTATTGTTAAATATGGTAAATGATGAACTGTTATATGTATAATTTTTCAAGAGTTCAAGTGTTTTCTACTGCTACTAAAACTGTAAATGTAATATAGTAAATAATTTCTTATTAAGAAATAATTATGATCAGCGGTAGGATATTTAGAATGTTATAGTACAAAACAAAACTATAAGCAAGAGATTTAAATCAAGGAATCAGTCGTAATATGTATTTCGTTATAATTAGTGAAAATCCCCGATGAGGTTCATAATCATAGCTGTGGTTTAATTAACTACGCATGTCGCAGGGGGATATGATGCTCAGAACTGATTTATGACCGGCCAGTAAACATATTGACTCCCTGTCGTAAACTCTTGGTTTTATTGGAACATATACGATGTAGATTCACTTCGGTGAGGTGTTTGTATCTGAGTAAGTGAGTGTCTGTGCAATTCTTTGGGTATAATATCATCATCATCATATACAGCCTGACTTTACCGACTGCTGGGTATAGGCGTCCAAGCAACTTCACATATAACATTAAATTGCTTTGTAAATGAGGAGTTTCCTCACGATGTGTTCCTTTACCGAAAACCTCATTGTAAATTCAAATTATAAACCTGTTGCGAATGGCAATCTTAAGACTAGAACATTGTGCTAGTTTCTTTTTGAGAACGACAATCTGTAGCAGAATATCAGAGGCGCTGTGAAACACTCCGCTATAGACCGGCTCTATGGTCGGATACTAAACTTTATATTTATTTATTTTTTATTTATTTATTCATTTATTTCAGGCAACTAAGGCCCATATAACAAATACCTTACAGACTAACATACATATAAAATAATATAAACTTATTAACTATTTACACGAATTACTATTCGGCGACGTGCGACGCAAACAAGTGTCATGTATCGTTCCTCTGAACCGCCGGAACATGACACCCTTCGGCCAAAACTCTACCTGCATGAAGGTCGACAGATGGACCGTTGGGACCCTCACCACAAACGAATTAAAGTTAACGTTGTGGCGAGACTCCAAACGTTCGACTCTCAGGGTGAATTGGGCTTTCAACCGGATATACTCCACTATATCCTCAGACTTCGTGGAGTAATGCAGTCGAGACAGGTACAACTGCGTCGTCGGTATGGCCGCACGAAGCAAGAAGTTCTGTCCCGTTGGAGCTGTGCCACATAGATAAAATGTAATGCCTTTATTTATAAATGTGTTTAGATAAGTAAACTATAGTATAATATAATATATTTTGATATTCTCTCTCATTGTAACGGTATACGTACATGCTTATCAAATTGAAATCGGGGTAGGCAGAGGTTCCCATCATCATGCGTTATTAATACAATAATTTTAGTCACCTCGAGCGCCGTCTTAGCGCCGACGGTAACCTGTTGTTTTGTTCGGCATTGACGTCACGTTGCACTGTGATTCCCCCATAGGCCATAAATCAAAAAAAATCATTGGCTTATCCCGGTTAGATCAACTCACTAAGTTAGTAACTAGTTAACAAGCTTCCAAAAACTATAAATATCAATGTAATTAGGTCACGTTATCATTCACTTTTGTGCATCGGAAGTGAGCGCATCGCGAGACTAATTATCACCACGTGTGAGTCATCGAAACTTAATCACTTTGTTTTTGAGTGTCACTATTCCAAATCAAGTGTTTACGTGTTGTGAAAGCATGGAGATCCAAGAGCATGGTATGTACTTTTATTATCAATTTTTTTTTAATTTTTTTTATGCATATTTTTTTTATATAATTTTTTTATTGAAGGCAGTTTTTTGGTGAAAATTTTTGGCATAACTTAATTTCCTTTAGACCTACAACTTTTGGCTGCGCTGAGCTGCACCTGAGGTATATGGTTTTTGAATAAGGAGTATGTCCTTATTAAGAGCTATAAGTTTCATTTGCATCTTGCTGCCTCTTCTTGGCTTAAAGGGGTGTCAAAGTATGCATGTCCATAGTATTGAATTTTTAATTTTTTTTTAAGTTCAGCTTTCATATTGTTTTAGGTACATTTTTCAGTAGTATATTATTAGGGCATCTGGATACAAGGAGTTATCCAGACGCCCTAATAATATCTATTCAAGAAGTCATTACATCTATTCAAGAAGTCATCTATTCAAGAAGACATCTATTCAAGAAGTCATTACATCTATTCAAGAAGTCATCTATTCAAGAAGACATCTATTTCAAGAAGTCGTCTGAAAAAACTTTTTTATTTGACAAATTTCGTCTATAGTAGACTATTTCTATGTATTCAAGAACATTACCAATTCACTGTTTATTTTAAGAACAAAGTATTACAATGTCACAACGCTTCCAATTGAATGCATATGGTCTGGTATTTTATAATATTTATACTTATCAAATGACACCGCTATGCAGAGACGATAGCAAATGCGCGCGTGTCTCGATCATTCATGATTAAGTACCTGATGCAATTCGCAATGTAAGCTTAACGCTTTGTTATATATTCTATTCCTTATTCAATTTTCTACCCGACTACGTCGAAAAAAAAGGAAGGTAAGGAATAACGGGTATTGATAAAAACAATGAATGTTTCAAATATAATTTATTAATAAAACGTATCTACATTTTTACAACATTGTGTAACCATTACTAGAGTCTGTTGTTAGAGGCGACATAATTTTATCTATAATATCTTTTGTTGAGTGGTAAATGTCATCCAATAAAATGTTTCTCACCGCGTATTGCACACACAAATCTGCTTCACATTTACACATTTGGTCACTATTCTGTATTTGATCAGTATCATAGATCTCTATTTTAATAACCTTGCTCGCACCACTCCGAAGTCGCTTTTTTATATATGTATAACATGTAGTCTTTTCGGATTTTCTTTTGCGTCCCAATCCGAGCCGCGTTCCATTTGGAGATAAATCTCTTTGTGATGCAGCGCTGGGCACGAAGTTGAATAATTGATCTCCGGAATCCTTAAAACAAGTTGAAAGTAAGTATTAATTACACATCCTCAATTCATTGTTAATATTAAAATTATTTATTTATTTATTTATTATATTTACAGTATATAAAACCTGTACAGGTTTCTCAACAAATTTAATCTAAAGAAAATTAAAAATAAATTTTGGTTAACTTACCGACATTTTATGACAACTTCACAAGAAAATAAGTTTTTTAATAATGATTATTTTACTCCCAATTTACCCGTTTATATTGAGTGAAGGCAGTGCTAATAGGGTTCAAAATTAACATCGTACTTACTGTATTTTTTATTCAATACTCATCAATAAATCTAATATGGAGTGCTCGACGCCGAGAGTAAAAATGACTCCGTTTGTGTTTACTTCCATTTATGATTACTCGACTACAGCGGAGCGAACAGGAGGGTTATGATTTCAGCAGCATACCTAAGTGTATGTATCTAAGTGTGTATGTATTCATCTGTTCTATCACTGAGCCAAAACTGCTAAAACGATTCCAAGTTATGAGGTATCGTTACATTGAACTCAATTATGCCGATTATTTAGGTATCTACATCATATACTTATATAGTCTAAAAAATAAGAACCTTTCGTTTCAACATACCTTTAAAAGATCTCTTCAAATATATCATATAGAACATGATGCAGCAAGTGTGATGTAGTACAATATTTATAAAGATTTTTATGATGAACACCCATGCCCAGCAGTGGGACGTGTAACAGTGTTGATGATATGATATGACTAGTAGTTTTGATACCAATGTTTCGTTGCCGGGGTTTAATTTTGTAACTTTTGTATTCGTAGTATTAAGTGAATTGTTGTATGAAAAATTCTGTAAGCAGGTATATTTTCAATAAAATTATGTTATTAAGATTAATGATAATACAAAATGATACATCGCACACTCAATTCTATCATTTATTTAGTAAGACAAAATTATAGTTCTTATTGCATAAAGAAGAAGGTTGAAATTATACAATCGATTTATTAAGCAAAGAAAAACATTTACAAATGCAAAATATCCAATCAATATTTCACATTTTATTTTTATGCTACCTTATCCACTTAGAATTAGAATCGATATTAGAATTAACTTACCGATGATTGCTGCATATCATACTGAGTATTTGTTTTTGCATTTATGTTGACTGTGCATTTTCCTATTTTGCTTCATATACAAATTACAAATATGGGTAAACGTGACGCGTATGAAGGCCTATATAGACCGGTCCTCTCTATCCATGATTATTGCTCAGATCACCTTCCTACAAGACAACAGGACAGCTCAAAAAAACAAATCAACCACTGCAAATAACTAAGAACAATGTAAGTGCATTTTAAGTACTAAAATAAATTTATGTTACATAACCGTGCCATCTATTCGAACTATTCATCAATTATAATTAATTATCTATTTTATTCCATTATTTTTTTTCGGACTATTTATTTTTTAGTCCAAATCCGAATCTATTTACTGTGATGAAGAGTCGCGGGTTCGAATCCTGCTGGGGAGCAAAATTAGTGACAAGTACAAATGCGCATACTCGATTCCAAAATGTTTAATATTTTACCTGTGCTTATTTTATCGTTGTCCTAGTTTTACTAATCATTCGATCAGTTTTTGTGAGTTCACTGTCGCAAGATATTATTACCAAACAATTTATGTTTTTATTCAATCATTTTACTATGTACTACTCATATATTTTATTCTATTAGGTCTTTGGCACAAGATTTATTCCTGTCAGAAGACGAGTGCGAGACGGTGCAGCCTAAGCTCTCGAAATCCCCGAAGAAGCATTCGAGATGTGACCCTTCGACAAGTAAGAAGACAGGTGAGCCGTTCACTACCACTGCGCCTAAGAAAAGGAAAACCGTCATCAACCCAATCACCCCCGTCATGAAGGCGGCGACGGCTGAGCTTTTCGGCAGCGAGAGTGATGAAGAAGAAGGGTGCTCGACAGGTTCAACAAAGGGTACGCCAATTTACTCTTACGTTACGCGAAAGCTAGCAAATGGGATAAGTCGTCAAACAGACGACAATAAAACTGGCACTCATTACGTTGAGTTAAAAGTTTATTCATGCAACGAGATCAAAAACGTTGCACCGATAAATAGATGGCGTCATAGTATTATTACTATAAAAAACAGAACGAACGTCAACTCTGAAGCTTGGGCACATCTAACAGATTACATAAAGACAACTCGCAAAGAATTCAAAAATTGCCCACCCTCATTTAATAGTACTTACTATTAGCATTATTTTTACTGGCCTGTATTGTAGTAATTAAATGTGTTTAACTATAAATATATATGAATAAGTAAATAAATATATTATTTTATTCTTAATTTGTAATCTTTTTACTTTACAGCGACATCCTGTGTAGCCAATGCGGTCAAGTGTGACATGTGCAACATCGAAATTCCTCAAAAGAAATATCATTATCATATGAGAACGAATGTACACAAAGAGAATTGTTTATTAAAAACTGAATTCAAAAATATTGACATTATTAAGACTGCATTTAAGAACAGAATTGTGACTTACCGCATAAATCCTGCACAGGAAGTCGAGTACCTCACACCCGAGGCGTTCCTGTACAGTTATAAAAATGATGTTTCGAATGTTATCCATTTATCAATACTGAAACACACATGTCTGAAGTTAAATTTTGAACTGTTTGCTTATTTTGAGTTACCACGGTCAAGTACGCAACAGTTAAAATCTTTTAATACAAAGTTTGATTGCGTTTTTAACAACACTAATATTAATGAGTTGTATATGAATGCTATAGAAACATTTAAACAAAAACTTTCAGAATTTGAACACTGTGAATCTGGTTGGTCTCTGGTTTCAATAAGTCATTTAGAATTGAATATAAACAAATATTGTCCTATGAGAGGTGGTACGTTCATAGAGCTGCCATCATTTCTCAAGAATAGTAAAAGTTGCATAAATATACAGAATAAAGATGAGTACTGTTTTCTATGGAGTATAGTAGCTGCATTATTTCCCGCCAAAAGTAATGTATGCAAAACAAGTTCATATCCTCACCATTCAACTGTCTTTAAAACAGACGGTATGACTTTCCCTCCGTCGTGTAAAGATATACAATTGTTTGAAGCTAATAATAACATCAGTATCAACATTTATGGATTAAGTTCAAGCAGTTTAGTAACTGGTCCATTATATTTATCTAAAAATCGAAAGAACAATCATGTAAATTTATTATACTTTGAAAAAGGAGTCAAAGGTCATTACTGCCTTATTAAAGATCTTGTACGATTAGTAAAACGTCAGATTAGTAAATTTAAAGGGAATCTATATATGTGTGAGAATTGTTTACGTTTTTTTTCTTCTGAAATTAAATATACAAACCATGATTGCTCTCAAGTGTTGACAGTCTTACCTAAAAAAAAATAGTACAATCGGATTTAAACATTTTGAGAGACAGCAAAAAATTTATTTTGTTATATATGCTGATTTCGAAAGTCTATTAGTTAACTGTACAGAGAATGGTAGCGAAAATACACGTAATTTAAAAGTTCATCAACCTTCATGTTTTGCGTATTATATTTGTTGTTCATATGACTCGAGTTTAAACAAGTTCGTTACCTACAGGGGTTCGGATTGTGTAGAAGTGTTTGTTAACAGATTGATTGCAGATGTGAAATGCCTTTATAAAATATTATGTGATAAGAATCCAATGACGCCTTTGACGAAAGAACAAGAAAATAGTTATCAAAACGCTACATCGTGTCATATTTGTAGCCATTTATTATTCGATGACAAGGTTCGTGACCACGATCATATTACTTCTGAATATAGAGGGCCAGCTCATTCACAATGTAATTTGATGTTCAGAGTGTGTCCATTCATACCAGTAGTCTTTCATAATTTAGCTAACTATGACTCACATTTGTTTATTAGCGAATTAGCAAAATACTATGGTCCAATTACAATTATACCGAAAACTAAAGAAAAGTACCTCACAATTACAAAGACCATACATTTAAAAGAATTTACACGTCCATTACAAATAAAATTTATAGATTCATTTCAGTTTTTGAGCACAAGTTTAGACATGTTGAGTAACAATTTATCAGATGAAGATTTCACCAATTTATCCATGCAATTTAAAAGCAAGCATTTGCATTTATTAAAATCAAAAGGTATTTATCCGTACGATTACATGGATTCTTGGAATAGATACGAAGAAACTAAACTTCCTTCAAAAGAATTTTTTTTTAATAATTTGAAAATGGAACATATAAGTGATAAAGACTTTAATCATGCACATTCTGTGTGGAATGTATTCAATATTAATACTCTCGGTGAATATACCGATTTGTACCTTAAATGTGACGTTTTATTGTTATGTGATGTATTTGAAAATTTCAGAAACTTGAGTTTAAAATATTACAAATTAGATCCAGCCTATTACGTAACATCACCGAGCTTGAGTTGGGATGCTATGCTGCTTTCGACAGGCATTGAACTAGATTTGATAGATGATTTGGAAATGTATCAAATGTTAGAAAAAGGAATACGCGGAGGATTGGTTCAGTGTTCATTACGACACGCTAAAGCCAATAATAAATACTTACCAGAATTTGATGATTTCAATCCGTCATCTTATTTGATATATTTAGATTGTAACAATCTGTACGGACATGCAATGACTAAAAGTTTGCCTTATTCTGAATTTAAATTTTTAAATAAATATGAAATTGAAACGTTTAATATTTTGACAGTACCTGAAAATGGAGACACTGGGTTTATTTTGGAAGTGGATCTAGAGTATCCTGAGAACTTACATAATTTGCACAGTGATTTGCCATTCGCTCCGGAGAAATTTATTCCCCCGGGAGGAAAGTCTCCGAAATTGATTGCGAGTTT
>NW_020653854.1:12221479-12342731 GCF_003589595.1 Hyposmocoma kahamanoa | reverse complement strand
GAGTTGGGATGCTATGCTGCTTTCGACAGGCATTGAACTAGATTTGATAGATGATTTGGAAATGTATCAAATGTTAGAAAAAGGAATACGCGGAGGATTGGTTCAGTGTTCATTACGACACGCTAAAGCCAATAATAAATACTTACCAGAATTTGATGATTTCAATCCGTCATCTTATTTGATATATTTAGATTGTAACAATCTGTACGGACATGCAATGACTAAAAGTTTGCCTTATTCTGAATTTAAATTTTTAAATAAATATGAAATTGAAACGTTTAATATTTTGACAGTACCTGAAAATGGAGACACTGGGTTTATTTTGGAAGTGGATCTAGAGTATCCTGAGAACTTACATAATTTGCACAGTGATTTGCCATTCGCTCCGGAGAAATTTATTCCCCCGGGAGGAAAGTCTCCGAAATTGATTGCGAGTTTATATGATAAATATAACTACGTTGTTCATTTCATTCACTTGAAAGAAATGTTGAGAAATGGTTTAATTTTAAGAAATATTCACCGTATACTGAGCTTTAAACAGTCAAATTTTTTACAGAAATACATAGATTTGAATACAAATCTGCGGCAATCCGCTGTGTCCGTTTTCGAAAAAGACTTTTTTAAACTCATGAATAATGCAATTTTCGGTAAAACTATTGAAAATAGACGCAAACAAGTAAGTGTTAAATTGATCACAACTTGGAAAGATGAATATAATTTAACAAAAAAGCGACTTGATGCTGAAACACTTATTTCTCGCCCAAATCTAAAAAATATTTCAGTGTTCTCAGAAAATTTTCTAGCTGCTCAATTTACTCCAGAAAAGATTGTGCTCGACAGACCTATCTACATTGGGTTTTCAGTTTTAGAATACGCAAAACAGCATCTATACAAGTTTCATTACGATTTTATTAAAAAGATATATAATCAGAATGCAAAACTTTGTTATACAGATACTGATAGCCTCCTATACTTGATATTCACAGAGGACGTTTACAGAGATATCAAAAATAATTTGTCGGAATTTGATACTAGTAACTTTGATTTAAATAATCCATACTGCATAGAAAGGGTGAATGCAAAAATCCCCGGCTTATTTAAAGACGAACTTGGGGGTGATGTGATTAGAGAATTTGTAGGTCTTAGAGCAAAACTTTATTCCCTGAACAGCATTAAAACACGAATCAATAAAGCTAAAGGTGTTTCTAAGTGCGTTACTAAGAATCTTACTTTATCACAATACAAAGACTCATTATTCAACGTCAAAGATTTAAAATGTAAAATGAATTTAATTAAATCAATCAAGCACGTACTTTACTCTCAAGAGCTTAATAAAACGGTTTTAAGCAATACTGATGATAAAAGGCAGATACTAGTAAATAAAGTCAACACCTTACCTTGGGGGCATTACAAAACAATTTTTTAATTTATCTTTCACTAACATTCGTAATGATATTTGCCTGCTGTAAAGTATATTATATTTGTAATTCGATAAGGAATTTTTACTTTTTCGTTATTTTCATGTTTATATATTTTTTTTTATTTTTAATGTATGTTTTTTACTTTTAATATTTGTAAGATTAAGATTTGTAAATACGCTTGTACTAAATTTAAATAAAGAATTTATATTATACTTATCGCATTTGTTTTGTTCATAGTTTCAATTCCTCTGATTGACGAGTATATAAATACTAAAACATTCAACTCCCTCTCACTTCACGATGAAGTTCGTAAAACAAACTCAAACTTTAGAAGTAGCTAATATTAAAGTAAAAAATTATTCAGAAAAAGTAAAACATAGTTCGCTGTTACCAAACACAATCCGGTGCATAGTATGCGGTCCTTCCAATTGTGGTAAAACTAACATTATGTTGAATCTATTGTTACATGAAAATGGTTTGAAATTTAAACATATTTACTTGTATTCAAAGACAGCATTTCAACCAAAGTATACTTTTTTAAGACAAGTTATGGAAGGTGTTCCAGGGGCAGAACTATTTATATTTAACGAGAACAAGGAAGTTCTTCATCCCAACGATGCTTTGACAAATTCAATTATGATTTTTGATGATGTCGCTTGTGAAAACCAAATGAATATTCGTAATTATTTTGCTATGGGGAGACACAGACAGATAGACTGTTTTTATTTATCTCAAACTTATTCAAAAATACCTAAACAATTGCTCAGGGACAATGTCAATGTGTTGATTATTTTCAAACAAGATGATATTAATTTAAGACATATATACAACGAGCATGTAAATACAGACTTAGATTGGTCTACATTTAAGCGGCTTTGTGTTGTTATATGGCAAGATCAATTTAGCTTTTTATTAATAAATAAAGATTGTGCAATGAATATGGGAAGGTATAGACAAGGATTTGACACGTTTATTTACTTATAAAATCCTCATATAAAGCAATTTGTTGTCTAAATACCGCACTTGCAGTCGAGTGTTCGTTTAAATTGGTAGATTTATCAATAATCCGTACAATGGAAATAGATTTAAAAGAGCAACTCGTTAAATCGGTGGACAATATAAAGAATAAAATAAAAATGATTCAATGTGATGAAGATGAAGCTAATCTGAAATACAAAAACGTCTTTAAATCTATTACAGAACCTCTAGAAACATTGCTCAAAAATAAAAAGTCTATCCCCACTTTCACCATGTCAACCAAAATAGATGAAACTGGTGGTAGTGAGGACTTGAACTCTTCTACAGATTATGAAAATTTCAAAGACATAATCAACGCAGATTCTAGTGACCATTCCGAATATTATGAATATGCTAACGATGCCAGTAAACGTTTATTAAACGAAAGTAATGGTAACGACACTCTTTTATCTCTAAAGAAAGAAGACATGATGGATATGTATGAACATTTTAATGTACCATTTGGCATTCAAACCAAAAATAAAAAGCTTATGATGGGAAATAGTGCTGTTAGTTTATCTTATATACCTGATGCTTCTCATGCGGAAAAAAGGTACATAATTACCATCAATGACAAGAAGTATGAATTAACCGCTGGTTTAAAGGAACTTCTAATGCGTAATAAACCTGATCTTACGATTGTGACCGAAAAAGACAAAAGTGAATACAAAGAAATGTTAATTAACACTAACGCACACAAACGTGATTTTGACCCGAACGGAAAATTAAAAGGTGATAAAGGATTAAAAAATACTGCACAATCATCAAGCCTTTATTTTCTCAACTAAATGAACGCAATACAGATTTAGTCAAAAAGTTACCACAATTAAAAAGCGGAGGATACTTGCCTGAACTAAAACAATATAAAAGTAACACAGATTATATTTATTGGGATGATCCAAATGAGTTGATTGAAAGACTGAAACTTTTAATTGCATCTAAAAGCGCTGGTAACAACAATCATGAAAATGAAATTGTATCAATTATTGAAGAATTAAAGGAAGCCGGTATAATAAAAGAATAAAATCTATTTTAGTATCATCATTACCCTAAGTATTCTAATGAATATAAGACATGAATCTCGAGAAAAAAAATGATACTGGCGTAGATAATTTTAAAGTAGAAGTAATTAAAATCTCATCTTCAGATAAAGCTGAATTACCCGATATTGTTAGTAAAGACTATGTTGATAAAATTGTTAAGAAGAATTCTGACAATTTAGTACATATTGAAAAGTTAATTTTGATCTTAGTTGATCGTATAAAAGATATTGAAAAAGACATTGCTTTGAAGGGACTCGAAGGAAAATTGAACAAGCATTATGAGCAAAGCCGACGTCGTTAATGAAATTCATAAGAATGCTAGAGTGAATTTTCCCCGGAGAAGTGTATTGTTAAGGGATATAGATGACCTTTGGCAAGCAGATTTGATAGATATGCAAGTTTTATCCAAATTTAATGCTGGATACAAATACATATTGGTGATTATCGATTGTTTCTCAAAGTATGCTTGGACATTTCCCCTCAAACGAAAAACTAAAGAAAACGTGTCTAAAGAGTTTCAAACATTATTAGCAAGGGGGCGTTACCCAAAAAATTTACAAACTGATATGGGAAAAGAATTTTATAATAATTTATTTAAAAAAGTTATCAAACAGTATAATATTAACCATTATTCTACATATTCTACGAAAAAAGCCTCAATCGTAGAAAGACTTATAAGAACTCTCAAGACAAGCTTGTACAAGGAGTTTAGTTTAAAAGGAAATTATAATTGGAATGATGGAACCCTCGACAAAAAAGTTTACGAATACAATCACGCTTATCACAGAACAGTCGGAAAAGCACCAGCTACAATTAATCACAGTAATAAAGGAACTGTATTACAGAGATACATTAACAATACACAATGTAAAAAAGTATTGACTAGAAAAAGATTTCAAGTTGGAGATTTCGTAAGAATCAGTAAATACAAAGGATTTTTTGAAAAGGGGTTTACACCTAATTGGTCTACAGAAATATTCAAGATTACAAAAATCCAACAAACCAGTCCCCCTACATATTTGCTAGAAGATTCAAAATCAAGACCAATTTTAGGGGCGTTCTATAGTGAAGAAATTCAGAAAACTGTACACCCTGAGATATATCTTGTTGAAAAAGTTTTGAAACGCAAAGGAAACAAAGTATATGTTAAGTGGTTAGGTCTTCCGTTAAGTGAAAACAGTTGGATTGATAAATCAAATCGTTTGTAATTGTAAAATATAGTGTATATAAATATGCTATTCAAATTTCGTGTAATCATTTGTATTGAGATCTTAACATAACAAAGACCGCTTTGAATAAAGTATTCGCAAACAATATTATTGAAAATGAAAAACTTAAATGATAATTCCGATAACGCGAATCAGAAGAGAAAAGACAAATTAGCAACCGCTCAGAAAACTGGAGCGGGTATGACAAAAACGATATTGAGCAATATTATTTCGCATACTAAAAAACATATCCGCAAACTAAAACCAAAATGCAAGAAAATGTTAATAGAATTAGCATATGCAGCTGCTCAAGAATTGGCTTCTGACTTACCCGTACCGTTACCGAGAGTGATACCTGTACCTAAAACCGGTGGATTTCTACCATTAGTTCCTATTTTTGCCGGATTATCTGCTACAGGAAGTTTAGCGGGGGGTGTTGATGGAATCACCAAAGCTGTAAATAATTATAAGTCAGCCAAAAAACAACTATCAGAATTGAAGAGGCATAATATAAAAATGAAAGCGATGTGTATTGGAAAAGGATTACATCTGAAGCCGTACAAAAGTGGTTTAGGAATTTATGTTTCAAATAAAAAAAAACTAGATACTGGGCTACCCAATAGAGCTTTAACTAATATAGATATTATAAAGCACACAAAAAATATTCCTCACTTTCGTGGTGTATTTATGAGAGACGAATTGCCGAAGGTGCCATGGTTAATGGAATGTGGTGTGATTAATTTAGATTCTTCTAGAAATTCTGGAACTCATTGGGTAGCTTATGGAAAATTTAAAGATTATATCGAATATTTCGATAGTTACGGTAACTTAAAACCACCGAAAGAGTTTATAGCATATGTGGGACCACGTATTCAATATAATTATGATAATTTACAAGGAAATCATCTATACAACTGCGGGCATTTGTGTTTAAAATTTCTGACATCATTTTGGAAAACTAAATATTTATGATTCAACTACAAAGACAATAAATAAATAAAATGAAATGTTAAACCAGTGGAGCACATTCCTACACGAACATTGTTCAGAATTGGGTGCTAAGTATATGTTTATTATAGTAGTCATCATAAAACATTATCTTATATTTTATAATATTAAATCAATATGTATGTTTACAATAAAACCTTATTGAATGAACAAAAGTTCAATATTCAGCTTCCAGTGTTCAAAGGGAGAAGACGATTAGGCACAACAAAGAAAATTACTAAAAGTAATAAAAACTTTCTTCTTTCTCTTGGTTTAGAAATAAATAATAAAAAATAAACATGTTGCAAATATCGGACCCACCACAGCAAGATAATTCCATTGAAAGCTATGAAATCCACAGCTATAATCCCTACAATCATAGCTATAAAGAAAACGATGAAATTAGAATACCTATTCATCAGCAAGATGTTTATATATTACCATCCGCAAGCTCCATTTACATTGAGGGGTGTGCAAGTGTATTTGAACAAGATGCAGCAGGAAAAAAAACACCAAAAGAGATTAAATTTATAAATAATCCGATATTATTTTTATTTCAATACATAAAATACGAACTAAATGGTGTTGAAATAGATCATGTTAAAAATACGGGAATCACAACAACCATTAAATCTCTCATCTCAATGAATGAAGGAGAAAGTAGAAGTGCAGCACTGTGGGGCTGGAATTTAAATGGGTCCACTCGAAAAGATGGTCATTTCTCTGTTATTATACCACTAAATAAAGTATTAGGATTTGCAGAAGATTATAAGAAAATTGTCGCCAATTGTAGACATGAACTTATACTTCATCGAAGTAATACAGTTTTAAATAGTGTTATACTTGATAGCAAAGATAACGTGGCAATAGACATACAAAAAGTTCAATGGCGTGTACCGCATGTTAGAGTTTCAGACCGTAACAGATTATTATTACTTAAGCATTTAGAAAAAGATAGACCCATACAACTAGCTTTCCGGAATTGGGATTTATATGAATATCCTCTTTTACCTAAGACAACAAAACACTCGTGGTCAGTGAAAACTGCTTCTCAGTTAGAAAAACCAAGATATGTTATATTTGGTTTACAAACTAACAGAAAACTGAACAAATCGAAGAGTCCATCTGTTTTTGATCATTGTAATATAACAAATGTCAAGTTGTTTTTAAATTCACAGTACTTTCCTTATGATTCACTTAATTTGAAATTTGATGAAGACAAATATAGTATATTATACGAAATGTATGCTAACTTTCGTCAGTCGTATTACAACACGAGCATCGATCCCTTGCTTGATTTGAAAGCATTTGAGGAAAAAGCTCCACTGTTCGTTATTGACTGTTCAAGACAAAATGATTCACTGAAAACAGGACCCGTTGACGTTCGTTTAGAGATCGAATCTTCAAAAGATATACCTGAAAATACAACTGGCTACTGTCTGATCATAAACGATCGTCTTATTGAGTATAGACCACTGAGTAACATTGTTCGAAAAATATCATGAACGTGGTTATGGATATTCAAGGTTTTAAAAACGAAAACAATCAATTTATACCGAAAGAAATCGCAATTATTTGTAACAAGAGTATGCTTGTGTTGTTGATTAAACCACCATACCGATTTTATAACCTAACAAAGAAGGAACGTATACAAGTTTCATGGATAGAAAAAAACAGAGGAATATTATGGAATGAAGGATATGTGCCTTATTGTAATTATAAGAGTTTGATGTTAGATTTCTGTAAAAATAAACGTGTTTATGCAAAAGGATTTGAAAAAGTACGGTGGTTGAAGAAGATAATAGAAAGTGATAATGTACATAATCTAGAAAACGTAAACTGTCCTAATTTAGAAACATTAAGTGATAAATATTCAATGTCGTCGGATATTCAAAATTGTATATACCATACTAATATATGTGCTTTTAAAAATGTATCCTATTTGAATAAGTGGTGTATAGAAAATAATATTTTTTGTAAATAAACTATGTGAATCCATTAATGCTGTTTTGTTTTAATTTCTCGATATAAGAGTTCATGAATTCTGAATATACGGACTTCTTAATAAATTTAAGATCTTATTATTTTTTATTCCAACCTCTATCTGAATAGATGTAATGGCTTCTTGAATAGATGTTAAATAAGTGAACACTTTGAATACATGCAATACGACTTCTTGAATATATGTAATGACTTCTTGAATAGATGTTATTGGGGTGTCTGGATAACTCCAACCTCTATCTGAATAGATGTAATGACTTCTTGAATAGATGTTAAATAAGTGATCACTTTGAATACATGCAATACGACTTCTTGAATAGATGTAATGACTTCTTGAATAGATATTATTAGGGCGTCTGGATAACTCCTTGTATCCAGATGCCCTAATAATATACTACTTTTTTCAAATGTTCTGTATCGAGGATGACAATTTTTGATATTTGGCACTCTAAAGTGGGTAATCCAAATGAAAAAATGCAACACGTCCTGAGCACTTTGACCGAAACATCATCCCTTTCTGACGACATCGAAAATATTGATTTAGAGACTTTAAGCCTTAAAATTAAGAATATTTGTAAACGAATTTCCCACTACTGGGCAAAGTCGAATCGTACTAGATCTAAATTCTTAGAAAAATATTCAGATTGGCTGCATGTCGTTGAAAATATTGATGTACAGCGAACTGAGTTACGTGTATCTCAGAGCTTTGACGAAGTTAAACCATCAACTTCTTCATCGCATGGCCGTCCGAGAATTAACTTTGACGACACCAGTAAACGTACAAAAAGGAGAAGATTGGCTAGTTTGTCTAACCAAGACCCTTCTCTTGTACAGTCATTGCTCAATGCGTCCGATAGCTTGTCTTGTCCTGAAATCGATTCTAGCGAAGTTTTATCGCTCATTGTTGAAGCTCAGTTAACTCGACATCAATATATATTAGTAAAGAAATTTATAGACAATAAGTTTTCAAAAACCATTTTCCCATCTTACCAAAGTGTCGTGGAATCTAAAAAACACTGTTATCCTTCAGATATTACTGTTACAGAATCATCCGCCGAAGTCGAACTTCAAAGTTTATTAGATCATACTGCCAATCGGATTCTCAAGTCTCAAAAAGATGTTTTGGATAGTGTACCTAATGAGTCTCTAGATAAGATATCTTTGATAGGGAAATGGGGTTTCGATGGCAGTACAGGGCATTCAGAATATAAACAGTGTTTTTCTGACTCCACTCTTGAAGACAGTAGCCTGTTTGTTACTTCGTATGTGCCACTTCAGCTTGTTTTGACAACAGATAACAAAGAAAATTCAGTAGTTTTGTGGAAAAATCCTCGTCCTTCATCAACTCGATACTGTCGTCCTATACGCCTCCGATATTTGAAGGAATCGACTGCAGTGTCAGTTGAGGAAGAAGCTCATTTTAAAGATAAAATAAGGAACTTGCAGCCTACTGTTTTCAAGGAAGAAGATCGCGAATATCGCATTACTCATTGTTTGCAACTTACTATGGTAGATGGTAAAGTGTGTAATGCACTTAGTGGTGTTTCTTCATCAAAATGTTTTATTTGTAACGCCTTGCCCAGTGAAATGAACAAAATTGACGAATGTTTAAATAAGGAAGTCGATGAGAGTAAATATGAATTTGGTTTATCACCTCTTCACGCGTTAATACGTTTTTTTGAATATTTTGTTCATGTCGCGTACAAGTTAGATGTTAGGAAATGGCAAGCTAGGTCCGCTAATGACAAAATGCTTGTTGCTGCAAAAAAATCATATGTTCAGACTCAATTTAGAGAAAGATTAGGGCTTATAGTGGATAAGCCTAAAAGTGGCGGAAGCGGAACATCAAACGATGGTAATACAGCCAGGCGGTTTTTCTCGAATTCAGAAATTTCCGCTGAAATTACTGGGATCAAGAAGGATCTCCTAGATCGTTGCTGGATCATCCTTCAATGTTTAAATTCGGGATATAATATTAATAAGACGAACTTCGAAGAGTTCGCTTTAGAGACGGCTCGGCAGTTAGTTGCCGAGTATCCGTGGTATAACATGCCTGCTTCCGTTCACAAAGTTCTAATTCATGGTGCTAATGTTATAGATTACGGTTTGTTGTCAATCGGAGAGTTGTCTGAAGAAGCAGCTGAAGCGACTAACAAATACATCAAGTCTTTTAGAAAAAATCATACGCGTAAAATGAGTCGCATTGTGACCAACACAGATTTAGTAAATAGGCTGCTTCTTCATTCAGATCCCTTCATAACAGGTCTACGAAAGTTACCTGTTAAAAAAAAAGGTGTACTGTCAAAAGCTGTATTAGACTTGTTATGTATTTAAAGTTGATATTGTTGAGATTTAATGTATTTTGGTATAATTTGTGTTTTGTTTGTATTTTGTAAAATGAACTTTTTTATGTATTTTTATTGTTTTAATTTATTCATTTGTGGTTATTGTTAATACAAATAATCATTATTTACACAGTTTTACCATTAAAAGTCGCAGTATAAAATGTTTTAGATACATCGTCTAAAAACAAAATTACTGCGAGACATTTTTACACCTAAATATTGTCAAATATTTTTTAAAATGTATAATTTTATTAATTTACGTTTACCTAATCATATTTTAACGTAATAAAATAAAAAAATAATAATAATTTCGGAGTTACGTATTTATGACCGCCTTAGTATGGAGCGTGAATCACCGTGCGTTGGCTGCGCCCGCGCCGCGCCGCCCGCTGGCTCATTGCCGCCACGGAGACGATCCAACAGCTCTCGAGAGTACGCACGTCACTAGTAATATCGGTCGCTGCTACGTGTTTTAAAACGTAACCGTATTTTGGTGTTCGACACTGTATGTTCTTCGAAAATATAATCAATATTTAAAATATCTTATTAGTGCATAAGTGTAATCCCAATTTGGGGTTACACTTATGTCCAAAGTTCGGATGTGAAACCGTTGCCTCCGCTTCGCTTTCGGCTTAGTACGATCTTCGAGCAGGCAAGCGGCTGTTACAACCCGGCTTTCCCTGTCGCTGAGTGTCCGTCTTCCACCCAGACACGGAATCAGGGCAGTAGATAGATAGATAGATAGATAGATAACACGTTTATTCAGCACAAATACAAACAGAAACAAAACATTTATAATCACTTCACATAAAAGCACATAGAACATTCATTATTAATTTTATACAACTTATAAAATTTTAATGTACCTATGACTACAGTTTGTGCTGAAATGGCCCTGACTCAGCATAAACACTGTAGACCGAGAGAAGTCAAACAGTGTTGATTTTCTGCCAGTACCATATGGTGAGCGATCGCAGCCCAGTAAGCCATGCCACCAAAGTGCATCACACGCAAATATATATACCTAACTCTAAATACTATATAGTATTTAGAGTAAGTGTATGATGTAAAGCAAACAATGTAAATAATGTAAGTAATGAAGGTAGGCAATATAAATAATAATGTAAGTTTACAGTAAATAAGTAAACACAAATAGAATTGTCTATGTGAGGCCGAATCACGTCATTTGTATGTAACTGAGCAGGCCGTTGGCCTTAGTTAATGTTTTATTGCACAGTTTTGTCTTTTTTTATTAAATACCTACAAGGACAAGACCCCTGCTGCGACATCATCACATAGGTACAAAGTAACAGTATAGAGTTTCAATATTTAATTTTTAAGAGACAGAAGTCGAGAAGCCGAAGAGAAACTAGGATACCCTGTGCTTTATATCTCCTGGTCCCCCTCTTGGTTGTACAATTTATACATCAGGCTCGTACTCAATGTATGTAGACCAAGTTTTGTTTTTTGTAAACAGAAAATTTCGCTAATTTCTTGTAGCCTCTCTGGTGGAAATTTAATTTATTTAATAACATTGGTTTTGAATATCATTTTCGGGCATTCCTGTATATGTTATGATATGAATTAATATGTTTATTTCTGCAAATCATTTCAGAATTTTGCAAAAGCTGTAAATGTTTTTGACATGAAATAAAATGTTCCAAAATTACTTTGAATTATTTAACTCGATAGGATCTAACAAACCGTTGAAGTATTAATTTTATACAGATTATAATTCTATTCGCTATTTTTGGTGGTTGTTGATGAATTACAAAAAAGAAACGTATATTATCAAGTTCTTAGGTTTTAGTGATGGCTACACAGTGAGAATGACACTATTTTTCGGATCTAAGTCCCGTATATCTATTTATGTTGCTTTAAAAAAAATACATACGCTTTAGATCCGAAGAAATTATTTAATATCCAGTTACATATATTAGTTGAGATGATTTTTTATCCCATCATCAACCCATTATACGTCCCACAGCTGGGCCCTGGTTTAGGTCTCCTCTCAGGCAAGGGTTTAAGGTCTTAGATCTTAGATCTTGGATGGCCCGGATTGGAACCCATACGGCCTCTATTTGAGGCGGTAGGTCAAACCATTAGGCTACCACGGCTTCCATCTATTTTCTATCTATCTTCAATTTTCTACTTTTGGTCTAAAACTACTTCCGTGGTCGAACGGTTATCATGTCGGTCTGCCACGCAGAGATCCCGGGTTCGATTCTCGGCCCAGGTGTAATATTTGTATGGCCTACATTTCTTTCTCTTGTGAGGTGTAATCTGTAGTAGTTAGTGTATGGGCACCCACGACATAGGGTTTGTGTGGCTATAAGTGCGTAAGTTAAAAAAATATAAAACATCTTTTGTTTATTTATCTGTACGTACGTGTATATACGTGTATCTTTAAGGTCGAGAATGTGTCAAAAAGGACAATAATAATTTTCTATGTCCTTGTCTTCTGAGATTTGTCACATACGTGTAATAGAATAGCCATATTAAATAGGCTCTAAAACCTTTTGTAGCAGGATTGGGGTTTATTTTCAGCGAGAGTGCTTTTTCCGGTGTTTGATGGGCGAAACATTGTAAAAAGAAAATTGGTTTCCTTTATATTTGGTTAAGATGTAGTAAAATTCTCTGAGGATATAAGAATAAAATTCTATGAAATTGATGTCAATTAAATTTGTCAAAACTATACACAATATTATTTCAGCGCAAATTTGTATGTTACATACATACAACACTTTATTGTACTGTACCACAAAACATAGTTATATTATGGCGGTGCCCTAAACACTAAGACGTACAAATCGTTAATATGCATCGTAAAACTAAGGAATGTTGGAAAGGGTCACGTCCTCGCCATTATTTTGTAGCAGTAGGAGTTGGTCTAGGGAAGTACTGCTACTTTACCTATTTCTGCCGCCAAGCAGTAACATCGTCATTACTGCGTTCCGATTTTGAAGGGTAGGGGTGCTGGTGAAATTACCGGCACGTGGGACTTGTCAACTTATGTCTTAGGATGATGAGGCGCAGGGGCAGTACCCTTCAGATCTTTACGATTTAAAGCTCTGAGTGGAACTGCAACTGTTATGGATAGGCGTGTAGCTAATCATCAGGCGCACGACTTATTCGTCCCGTCACTTGATATTATAAAAAAAATATGGTATATATCATTGACTTACAAATAAATGGACGACGGGTCTAATACAAAAACCACGAAAAAAATGTCCCAAGTCAACCTATTCGAAATTTAAATTGTAATGTCATCGCAGTATCGCGCTGTCAGTCGAACAAATGAAGACTAAAGCAGAGTTTGGCGCTCTGTATACGATTTTAGCGCCTTACAAGTGCGGACACTTTTTAGCGCGTACCCGACGTCCATATAATTGTAAGTCAATGGTATATATACAGGTATTATAATCGTAACTAATGTTCATATTTTTTAGTGTCTCGCTTAAGCGATTAAGGTTCCGTTTTTACAGAATTTTTTGCGACTTGTTCACCAAAAGTCCGAGAACAGGATTATAAAGTTAGAATCATAAATTAACTTCCAATATTCCACTGTTTGATACTTTAATATAAAAGAGTTGGAGCTGCAGCTCCGCTTTATTCGATTGCTTGACTTCAGTTCAAACCATCTTTTACCGATGTTGTTATATAGTTCTTTATATTTCTTAAATACATTAAATACAAGTATGAAAATATTTCATTCCAAATAAAATCAGTGAAACTCATGGAAGAAACAACTACCAGTGAAGAAAGAGCTCGTTAAATAGAGAGCCAGGTAAATACTATCGCGGAGGCCATCGCTAATATAACAACACCTTTCAACTCTGTGATACCCATTATCATACACATATCTAGAAATATAATTGACGCAACCGGTAGGATCTGTGACAGTGAAAAACTGAAATGGTAACAGATAGACCGTTTCCAAGTAAGCGATTTGATCGTCTTGTTCAAGAAGAGACAATTCGTCATGGCTTTTTAAAGGACGTAAGACAGAAGAATTAATATTTTAAAATCACAGAAGAAAGTAGAGGTTTTATTTCATTTCGTATAAAGAACATCAATCGAATTGGAAGGATCCATATTACGACCAACGTTTGTTTTCTCCTTCTTTAACAAGTTCCAGAACGAGATAGCAATTTTTTTTTCTGAGCGCCCTAAATGTCTTAAATTCTATTTTTATATATATCTACAGTTGTACCTTAATTTTAAAACATTTTAATACAGGATTTTGATAGCTTATGTGAATTTTACATGCATGTATTGATTTATTTTATGAGAATTGTTTTATGACATCAATATCTAGTTAGATTTAGAACAAGTAAAAAGTATAAAGCTACAAAATGGAGCACGGTATAGTTTGTACAATTACTGCGAATTAAAATTAATATTTTCTCTCACCGCCACCGTATTATGATGAGTGAAATTCTGAAGTAAAACTAATATTTCAGCGCCAAATTTGAGTCGTATGAGTGAATTTAATGAGAAAAACATATAATGTATTTACTTTTAATAATTCTCTAATAATATTGATACGATAATATAACAAACTGGTTCCCTAAATTAATTATGGCATCAAGTTTATTTACTAAGCCGATGCCTAATATACCATCTACGTCATGTATGTAAATCTTATGAGGGCATTTTTATGCAAAAATTAAAAAAAATTTAAATATAAGTTATTTCATCATGTTACGTAGTTGCGTGTATGCTACTGACTTGAAATTACTAATAAAATTTACACATTTTTTTCGTTAATTTGTTGCTGATAAAGGATTTTGTATTACCTGGGTCGGAAAGGAACTTAGCTTCATACTTGATACTTGGTGTAACGGGCTATTAGGATTAGCTTCATTGTCACGTATTGTTGTATACGGTAATTATGGACTAAACTTACTTTCGCTGCTTTGGTTTTGAGGCTAGTACTTGAAATTAACCTCATCTTTTGAAGTATTGGGGTATTAGTCATTATTGGAACTAATTTGTTCAGGATGTATTATCGGAATGGTTATGTGGTGATAATTGATTAGGTTTCGGTCTTGGGTCATTGTATTGGAACGTGAATTAGAAGGATTATATATAGAAGGGTTTGTAAGTTGAATAAACCATGTGTTGGTTATCTGGGACAGTGAAGTTAAATGGTTTTTTGAAAATTCTTTCTGATGGACCAGTTCTGGGTTCATAGAATTTTCCTTGTGGGTACACACTCCTATTATTAAATTTAGTAGTAGAAATGTGAGGTTTAGCATACATTAATATAGGCCTTACTTGGTATTGGATATCCTTATACGTATCTTTGTGTATGCCATATTATGTGGTTTAGCATGTTAACATGATTAGAACGGGTTTGATTATGATAATTTTGTTCATTTGATTCGAATTAAACATCTGTGTTGATTGACAACTGAAGAAGGGATTGGAATACTTCTTTTTAAAGCTTTGTTGAGGTAGTTGCGGTTGTAGTAGACGATTTCGCATTTTGTAACAGGTTTGGAAATTTACATCTGGCCATGACTATGTCTAATGAAACTTTGTAAATTTTCAGGTTCCTTCATTCGTATGCTTCGAAGTAAGTTTTCGGACAAACTATATTTGTTTCTACGGAATTATCGGAGACAGTACCTTTTCGATCAAGATTTTGCTGATTCTTTCCGATGAAAAGAACGTTCGAGGTGTATGAAAGGAGCCTCCCCGGACGACGTACCATTCTTACCCTGTACGTATGGCGTACCCTGGGCAACAATTGGCAAGTGTCTTACGCCGATTGGCAAATCCTATCACCACAATGGCAAGCATTATTATGTATGCTATTGATAGAAGAAGAAGATGCGATGACAAAAGTCTAAATAACTTTCCTTAGGCCTATTCAGAGTGGCGGCGGGCGCGAGTGCGTCTAAAACAAATGTACATAGACTCTCCTTGGATTCACAGTGGCCATACGTACCTTTCACAGTGCTTGGTCTAGCGTCTAGCGCCTGTTTGCGATTTCGACGTGTGGATCTACACGCTCATAGCCGCTTCGGCACTGTGAAAGGGAAGACGACAAGACCCGCGCGCACGCACCCGTCGCCGCGCCCGCGCCTGCACTGCGAATAAGCCCTTAGCTTCTTTGTTAATTGCTTTATGTAAATTAGGTTTTTTGTTAACGCCATATATTTTAGGCGTAGTTCGGTTTTTTGATCGCCGAAATGTTGTGTTAAAAGATCTTTTAGCTGCTCCCAAGTATGAGAGGCTAAGTCGTTTTCACTAATAAGGACTGCAGCTTTCCTGTTAATTAATTGGTCATAACTTGTAAAATATATTCATATTTTGCGAGAGTATTACCTTGGTATGATTTGATTGTATAGTAAGCATTTTTAGGAAATAAATTTAATTTAATTTAATAATATTAATTTTAACGGTTTCGCATTACCATCAAACTCAGGCATCATCAATCTCCAGTACGCTGGTATTGGTGTTATGCCAGGATCTCTTAATGGGAGATTTCTTGTACATGGTACCTTATTAACAGGAATTCGGACTCGCCGGTTAGGTTGATTTATTGAAACAACTGGTCTGCATGCTTCTGACAATGGTTCAATATCTGATTCAAATATGATTCAGTTACAGTCTCGCGGTACGGTAGTGGTTTGTAGTTATTTCTCCTCTTCGTGTGGGAGATGGTGAGTGAAAGGATCGAAAAAATGAAGGGTTGACTTTTAGTGATGCCTTTCCGTAGCTGTCTTTGGTTTCACTGAGTTTACTTGCATCAAATACCTATTGAATTTAGACAAGAATGTATTTTAAAAAATATGTAAAGAACGAGAAAGAAAGTTCAGTAGGATTTGAATAGGAGTCGAGCAATCGAATGGCAAGGAGTTGTCCAGTCCTTATGACACTAAAGAATCGAATAATCGAAAAAAAAACAATATTAGAGGTGGTTACTTTGTAATCTAGTTTCACAACTTTCTGTAAACACGTAAAAATTGCTATAAAGTGCAACCTTATTGATTCGTGGTGCGATTTCTGTCTGACTAATCCTAAGTAATGTGTATAATACCATGGACCTGATTTCTACAACTTCCTATAATTTTACGATTCATATTGATGATTTCAACATCTTAGATTTTAGGGTACCGTCATCATATAACTATGTCGTTTTCCCTGCATTGTTTTTCAATTATCTCCTGATATTGTTCAGAAATCTGTTCAAATATCGCACTGCCTTGTGCGGCAATGTCGCTAGACTGACGGGCTGTTTCCTCGACTACGCCTGCGGCTTGTGCGAGAAAATTCTTTGGTACTTAAAATGTTGTTATTTCTGACGTTGTTATCATATGGATTATCCAGGTCAATATAGTATTTTAATTATTATAAACTCAGAGTATTCAGGAAATTTCTTTGTTAATGGACAACGGTATCGAAAAAATGGTGTGAAATATCGTCGTATCAATATTATTAGAGAATTATTAAAAGGAAGTATGGTATGTTTCTCTCATTAAATGCATTTATATGATTAAAATTCTCTAGAATATCTTTAAACACTGAAATATTAGTTTTAGTTTAGAATTTCACTCATCGTAATTTACGTGGGTGTGAGATAAAATTTTAAAATTCAGAATATAACAATACGAAATTTATCCATGGACATAATAGAAGGCGACAAAATGTGATCTAACTTAGAATAATAAGGTAATATGAAAAATAATTTAAATACTTCGGAAATATTCACTTAATTATTAGTATTATAATTTATTCTTTGTAAGTCTTTACTTATGTGTAGTTCAATAAGGTAAAATAATCATCATAATTATTATAAAACTTTTATGGTCGTATCAGACAGCAAAGTTTTCCGAGGACGCTTGGTCTCTTTAGATTGATTTGCTATTGTTATTACTATATACAAGTCGGTTTTCCTTCATCGTAAATTTAATAAATCCATCTAATTATTTTACTTAATTTTACTCTCTCTTGTGAGGTGTATGATGACGGTACCCTAAAAGCTACGTCTTAGAAATCATCAATGTGGATCGTAAAACTGTAGAATATTGCAAAGGGGCACGTTCTAGTTTTTGTGAGTTTAGTTCGGTGGTGAACTGGAGGTTTGTATACCTTTTTGTTATTATAAACTGTGTTACACCTTCATAATTCTGTGTATACGTTACGAAATTTGTAATGTTGCGGAGTTGCAACACTCATACAAATCTGTTTAGGTTTAAGAGTGTTAAGTAAAATTATGTTAATGCTAACTATTAAAAAAAAATTAAAAAGTTATGATTATAATAATTGTCTCGGATATCTACAACAACAAGCGCAACAAGTGATCAAGGTTACATTTTACATCATTTTTAACGACTTCTTTACCAAAAGTCCGAGAACTAGTGTACAAATTCGCTACAAATCTCTTTTGTATATATTTTATAAACTCTTTAAGTTTTAGTTTTATATTTAAATTCTAAATTTAAATGTGTTTGTTTTTGGCGCCTTTTTCTTGACTTGCTAGTGTTTGCTGTTTTGCTTTGATAGCAACATACGTGTTAATAATAAAATTAATAAACTGTAAGTACGTCCTCTTGGCCTTGCTCACTCGTTGTTAGCTTCCACCCTTTGATATAGACCGCTACAACTAGATTTTAAAGTTCGCATCATCAAATTAACCACCTCCAATATTGCGTTGTTTGATCCTTAAGTATTTGTATTTACGTCACTTCGTTATACCTTACAAATCTGGTTAAGATTTGTTACTTATAATAAATTTACATTATAGGTAATGCTGCTTTTTCAAACACCATATGGGGTGATAGCCTGGAGATATCACATATTATATTGTTTGAAAAAGCAGCAGGATTCTAGTCTCTTACAAAGGTATTTTCAATACTTAACTACTTGATATAATAAATGACTATATAACTGTTTATAATCTTTGTAAACATAAAAGTAAAGTTTGTTATTATTAGTACATAAGGACTGGACCTGCGACTCCACTTTATTCGATTGCTCGAATTAAGTTCAAACCATCTTCAACCGTGATTATATAGTTCTTTACATTTCTTAAATACATTCTTATCCAAGTATAAAAGTATTTGATTTCGAATAAAATCAGTGAAACTCTTCCCGAAGAAATAACTACCAGTGAAGAGCTCACTTAAGTGAATTACCAAGGAGGTCATAACTAATAATCTTCAACTCTGAGAAACCCGTCATCATACACACAGCAAAAAATATAATTGCATATTATAAATTTTAACGAACATAGTGTGCGAAGAAGAGTTTCTCCAGTTAAGGATTTTTTTTAAATTAGCCTTTGAATAACTCTGAAAGAAAAGTTGGTTCCTTCTGTTGGCAATAAAAAATAAAGAAAGAAAAAAATAATATTGAATACTACATACGCAGATGAATTATTTATGTCAAATGTATTCACAAATACATATGTGTATAGTAAATAATTATTTATACTAATAGATTATTTATACTAATAGACACATAATCTATAGTAAAATGAATGTATAAAATAAGAGTATAAAATGTCTAATCTAGACTGGAAGAAAGTTGCACATACGAGGAGCATTCACTGTGAATGAGTTCGAATATTTTAGCGATCTGTGCTGTGAAAGGACGAGAGACTAATTAGTACCGGAACGCAGGCGGTCACACATAGCCTAATGGTATTAAGTCCGTAGTTCTTTGCATATACCGAAAACGATTGTAGGCATTCAATGTGCCGGTAGCAGAAACTACTTGTGTTTATTTTACGTTTGTAAATTAAATATCATACGTTTGAAAGTAAGGCTTGATTCACATCGCGGAGACGCTACGCGACGCAGCGCGGGCTGCATTCGAGCGAGCAATGCAAGGTAAACTTTATCATCAACAAAACAAGGCAACATTTCATTAAACAAACAAATGAAAACGAAGATGCAGTAAGCGACGGCGGGCTGCAGAGAGCTGCGGTAGGTGCACTTTATAAAATGCAAATACTATAGAACATATTCTCCACTAAATAATTCAGTATGTGCTTTTTGTGATATTTACTAAATTTGCCTGTAATCCCATGAGTGCGGCCCCGAATAAATTTGGTTTCTTATGAACGGGTATCGTTCCACATTAAATTAAAAGTGCGGGCAAATAGGAGGAAAAGTGTAATTGAGAATATGTATTATTGATAGAGTGCTCTCTCTGGTTGGAACTGTACGTTGATTAATTGTAATCGAGTGGTTTATTTTCTAATCGAACATTAACAACCGTATTCTTAGATGTTTACTCCACTCAAATTTAGCACCTAATAAAATAAAATAAGTTGACGTTTCTTTAGTCAATTATCAGAAATTCCTGTATAAGTATTTTCTTATCATTTTTTTTTCTCGGAAAATTTGAAAAAAAAAAAGGATGAGGTTGCAGTTATACCTATCGATCCTGTTACGAATATACGGTACAAGTTAATTATTACTTTTAGCAGTTAATCTACAGTGAAATCGCTATCCACAGAGTTCTTAATATTTACAATGCAATCTAATTCAGGCCAGAACAGGTCAGGTTTTTATTAGTTCTTAAAAGCATTTGCTGGTTTATTAAAAAAAATATGTTTATTATACTAGTGTCTTTATCATACTAGTTTTCAGATATTACTGCAATTTTTTTTTATAAAAAAATCACATTAAAAAGTATTTGTAATTTTAAATTTTTATGTTAAATTATATACTAAATTATTATATACTGATTATAGTAAATAATAATAACGCAACACACTCATAGCTCAGCACTAGGGAAACTCTGTGTCTGTGTGAGTGCCATGGACACACAACTCAGACTACCAAAAATTACACCCAAACTCACGAGAGATATATATGTAGGCCACACAAATATTTCTCCCGGCCCGGGAATCGAACCTGGGACCTTTGCGTGGCAGTCCGGCCGTAGTACCCGTTTGGCCACAGAGGCAGTTATAAATTCACTCTTTCGTAGCCAGTTGTCGAGTTTGTTTTAGAAGGCATTAACAGACACAGCAGAAACAACATCTTCCGGTAGCATGTTCCAATTATGCACCATTCTGTTGTTGAAATTGTGTGCAGCAGGTGTTTTGGAAGGTGCACGAACTACTAATTTACACTTTTTTTATGATGTCAAGTGACGGACAAGTCGTGCATCTGGTGTTAAGTGACACGCCTGTCCATGGAAGTTGCAGTACCACTCAAAGTTTTGAAACGCAAAGATCTGAGGGACACTACTACTGTGCCCGTCACCCAGAGATTTCACCAGCACCCTTACCCCTCAAGACTGGAACACAGCAATGCTCACATTACTGCTTGGTGTCAGAAATATGTAAGATGGCAGTATTTCCCTGGACGAACATTTTCATAAGAGATCTACTGGTAGTAAAACTACTACTTATTTGTAAGTAAGTATCTTTTGAGAATAATGAGTAAGTAACTATAGTGGTTGCTCATAGAAAATAGACATTTTAATTATATTTCATAGATAAAAACAGCCTGAAACAGCAAGCGATTATCTATCATGGATTGTTATTTTCCAAGTACATGGAAACGGTATAATAAAATATAATAATAAATCAACACCTCCCATAAACGATCCTACAAATTGTTTTTACGAATAAATTACAGACACTCCTCATAATGATGTCGTTTTTACATTATGCACATGTTCTAAACACATTTGGATATAGTCTCGCAATGATGCTTCAGCTATGTACGAGTACGACAGGACTCTTTGATTGGATCGTGTTTAAGGACTAAAGGAGCATTGCGTACAATACCTTCGTTATAGCTGTATTTACAGTGTTTTTGTACACGATAAAATTTGTTTTTTTTTATGAGACCAAGTGATGGGTGATGTAAGCTAAACGTCTATTTTATATTAGGTAATAAAACATATCTTTAGTTAAATTTACTAAAATAAGAAAATTTTTATTTCTCATGTTCTTAAAGTTCGTATTTATGCTGGGTGTAGGCTGCATAAAATAGGATTTTATGCTCTAGTGCACAAAATAAACTCGTCGTTTAAGACCGAGGCAATGACGCCTATTCCGAAAGCCACGCACACTAGAACTTTATAAAATAAACTTTTACTTTTATTTTTTTAATCCGTGTCATATTATTAAAAAAAATAAAAAATATATATGTCTAATTGTTGTAATTTTACATTCAATTTTAATTAAATAATTGTTTATTTGTAATATTGCTGTTTAATTCCCTCACAATCGAAGTGGAAAGCAGAGTGTATAACTCGTTCATAAAATCCATTTTACTCTCGACTTAAGTATCCACTTTTTTTATTATACTTTTCTCGGGTAAAATGACGCTTTTTATGCACTTGTTGTACAATCTACTATTTATTAATAAAATCATTAGTACTAAATTACTTAATTTTATTTTTATAATATCAAGTGACGGGATGAACAAGTCGTGCGCAACTGGTGGTACGCAACACGCCTATCCATAAAAGTTGCAGTGTCAGTCAGAGCTTTAAAACGCAAAGATCTGAGAGGCACTGCGGTTGCGACCGTAACCCAGACATAAGTTGACAAGTATCATGAGCCCGTAATTCACCAGCACATTTTACCCTACAAAACCGGAACGCAGTAATGCTCACATTGCTGCTTGGCGGCAAAAATAGCCAAGGTAGCAGTACTTCCCTGGACAAACTCTTTCAAGGAGCTTCATTCCTACTACAACAACGATAAAGATTGTGTTTCGGGTAGCGCGATTTATTGCTATATCCTTGTTTTTAAATTACTCACATTTATGAGATACGTTAAGTATAATGAAAATCTTTCTGAAACAAAAAAACAGCAGTAAAAAATATGACCCTCAGACTGGAAACACGGGCGTCTCTATTTTATTTATTTATGTACGATCACAAAATATAATATTAGTAATTTATAACGTACGTCAAAGGATATCTTAAGTCACCATGTAATAACAAACTGTATCTATATCATTGATCTACTAACAAAGTATTTTAGTATGTCAATGATCTATATTTAAGGATGGGATATGATTGCTTATTAAAAGAAATATATAAAGATGGTGTAGCTGGTTCAATATTAACTGGCGTATTTCCACTTGAGACTATCATTAGCAACAACAATTGGATTAAACGCCACCGGGTGATTTTTTGCGAACATATGCAGCAGGCGGTATTTCAAACGAATTTGATACTTGATTCATATTTAACTATTAATACAAAGATCGACGTGCTGTTGGTTCGAATCCAGCCTGATCGAAGTAATTTTTCTTAGTGATTGTATTAATAACTATAACAAACTAGTGATTTTATTAAAAAAAAAAGGAAATTGAATGTGGTAGTAAAATATTGTGATTTTCAATAATCTTCATATTAGAATTTGATACTTTCTTTTTTATTGAGTCTTATGTTCAGTCAGTTGTTCGTCAGTTATTTTACCTAACTTCGAGTTGGTCAATTTTATATCAGCACAATATTTTATGATTTTATTAATGACTAGTGTATGCTACATCAAAAGTGAAATAAGAATTGTGTAAAAAATTCATATGGCAAGTCTTGGTGAAATGTACATACGATCTAATTATATTAGGGGTTAAAGTATGAAATTGCCGTTTTATTGCAATAGGTTCTTTGAATTTTCATAGAATCTTCATGGTTTGAGGTTTTCGAATGAAACTTTTTTCAAATGGTTTCTGTGATTTTTTTTTTAAATTTGAAACATTTGAATATCGACTTTCAATTGTTTTTGTTATTCAATTTAGACAAGAAAGATGGATACTGCGAAAATTCGAGTGATTTTTGAATACGAGTTCCGACGCGGAACTAACGCGGCAGAAACAGCCCGCAATATCAATGCTGCGTTTGGAGAGGGGTCTACTAATGAACGCACCGTGCGATTTTGGTTTAAACGCTTTCGTGATGGAAATTTCGACTTAAAGAACGAGTCACGAGGAAGACCGCCCACACAGGTGAATAACGATGAATTAAGAGAGATAGTGGAAGCCGATCCTAGTCAAACTACTCAGGAATTAGCGGCATGGTTTAACGTTACCTTACCCACAATATTGACTCACTTGCGTCAAATCAATAAAATAAAAAAATACGAAAAATGGGTGCCTCATGATTTGACTGATCTGCAGAAAGAAACGCGTGTTGAAACTTGTGTTGCCTTGTTGAACCGGTACAGAAATGAAGGAATATTGGATCGAATTGTAACATGTGATGAAAAGTGGATTCTTTATGATAACCGGAAAAGAAAAATGCAATGGCTGACCCCAGGTCAAATGCCACAACAGTGTCCTAAAGCAAAACTTACCAATAAAAAGGTAATGGTAACTGTTTGGTGGTCTCAGCATGGTGTTATTCACTATAGTTTTCTCCGATCTGGTCAAGCAATAACGGCAGATGTCTATTGTGCCGAACTCCGAACCATGTTGACAAAACTAGCAGTAAAACAGCCCCGACTCATGAATCGATCTTCACCATTATTGCTCCACGACAACGCGAGACCTCACACAGCACGAGAAACCATTTTGACCCTTCAGGAACTGCAGTTAGAAACCATTCGTCATCCTCCGTATTCACCAGACCTTGCTCCAACGGACTACCATTTTTTTCGTGATTTGGACAATTATCTACGTGACAAGAAGTTTTCTTCCCAGGAGGCAGTACAAAATGCTTTCACACAGTTTGTGCAGTCTAGATCGTCGGAGTTCTATCGCAAAGGCATTAATAACCTTCCCATTAGATGGCAGCAATGTATAGATAATAATGGCAACTATTTTGATTAAATAAATTTGTTAAAAATTTAAAAAATAAACAATTTAGATTTTCAGTACAAATCGGCAATTTCATACTTTAACCCCTATTAATATACTTTAAGACCTGCATTTTTAACTACATTTTTCAGGGAATAAATATCTTGTATTCTAACATTTAATTTCTGCAACTTGCAGAAGAAACAAACTGAACATTTTAAATGATGCTTATTATCAAAATAAAGTGGTTATTACATCTTAGTACTAAAACAAAATACCGAACACTGAACGCCTACTTTATAATTGTAACTTTTTCATTCATTTTTCAAAGAAAAAAACAGACTTCAAGAGTTCGCTTATTGGCATTTGTCGATTTTTCGCCTCATCGGATTCTGACTTCTTGGTGACAATAGGACTGTTACGGACTCCTTTGTGCAATTTGTATTTTCTTTTCTGGTTGTCATGGTGACGGTGATTTGTCAAGAAGCCTAATAATATCTATCTCACTACCGCTACACATGTCTCTCAACCCTGACATTGGCAAAATCGTCGCGCAAAACGACGGAGCCATAGACACAAAAGTTGAAGTTGAAGTTGTTGATTACATGTATTGTGTCAAGTGAAAAGTTGACTTTTAATTGAGGAAAAACTTAGTATTTTAATAACCGGCAATCTATCTCGCCACCGCTCTACATATCTTTCAACCCTGACGTTGGCGAAATCGTCGCGCAAAACGACGGAGCCATAGATACAAAAGTTGAAGTCGAAGTTAGTATTTTGTGATAGCCGAAACGAACCCGGAACAGCATCAGGGACCACTACAAAGACAGAGATTATACCCTTTCAAACATAAAAAGAATTTTCAAAATCGGTGCACAATTGATGGAGAAATTGGTGAATACGGACGTGCCTATAAAATTTGAGGATTTCCTTCGATTTTCATGAGATCCGCTCGTCAGACAATGGGATCACCACGAGAGTGCATCCTTTCTAACAAAAAAATAATTTTCAAAATCGGTCCATAAGCGACGGAGATATCTGAAAACATACATACAACCGAACGAATAACCTAATCCTTTTATTTTTTAAGTCAGTTAAAAATACTACAGACTCTTGAGGGCTTAGTTTATTACCCCTAATTCTTTACGTTCAAGTGGAAACACGCCAAGTTATGATGAACCAACTATAGTTAGTCATTATTTGATTTTTAATCGGGACTTAATCACGTATAAAACATATTTTATTTTATTTACCTCGATGTTTCGGACATATTGCAACGTCTATGGTCTCGAAGGAACTGAAGAGCTGACGGGTGTCAGCATCTTCTGGCCGTGCGAGTTTTTCTAACTTCCCGCACTTGATGTTCATTATTTATTTGTGCATTAGGGTTGTCACTAGATCGACACACAACACTCACGACATCCGGCGACTTGTCGGGCGATACTTGATGTCGTTTACACTTGCTGATAACTGAATCCCATGACGATGAAAGCTTAAAACCATCTTCTCTGTGTGTTTTTAAATTTTTTTTTTCTAATTTTCAATAGCTTCACGTAAATTCAAATTCAAATTCAAATTCAAATTCAAAATAATCTTTATTTCATAGATAAGCATTATTACACTTGAAATCGTCACAATGGTTAAACTCTACCGCTCATTCGTAAGGCAGATTCCCCTGAGAAGAATGAGCAAGAAACCCTAGGGGTTGCTCTTTGTAAATAACATTTACAATATTTTTTTTTTATTTGAAATATCAGCGATCGAGACTACCTCCTTGAGCTAAACGGGTTACTACCACGGATTTTTGTCATCCAAGTACGCAGAAGTTGTATAATAACCTTTAGTATAAAGTTTTTGTTTCACTATAGTTTTAAACCTCGTGAAAGGCAAATTTTGTATATCAACCGGAATCTTGTTATAGAAGCGTATACATTGCTCCTTAAATGATTTTTTGACTTTGTGAATACGACTATCAAGAAAAGCTAGTTTATTTCTATTCCTCGTATTAATGTTATGTCTGTCACTATTTTTCATAAATAAATTACTATTCCTTTTAACATAAATTACATTTTCTAATAAATGTACTGTGAGGCTAGTGTAAGAATGTTAATTTCCTTAAACTTATCTCTCAAATATACTTTGGGGCCCAGATTGTAAATTGCCCTAACTACACGTTTCTGCAGGACAAAGATTCTATTGATATCGACGGCATTACCCCAAAGCAAAATGCCGTATGTCATTAGACTGTGAAAGTAGCTGACGTAAACCAATCTAGCGGTTTCGACGTCTGAAAGTTTCCTTATTTTTTTAATCGCGTACACTGCAGAGCCGAGCCGTTTTGATAACTTACTTATATGGGGACCCCATTGCAATTTAGCATCTAACGTTATACCTAGAAATACAACTGTATCCACAAGATTCAATTTTTCGTTTCTAACTACAATGTTTGTAACCGTCTCTCTAATATTGGGTAATGTAAATTTCACACAATTTGTTTTTTTCTCATTAAGAAGTAGGTTATTAACAGCGAAACAATCAACTACTTTAGATATAGCATTGTTCACATCGTCGTAGGAACATTGGTGTCTTTTAACTTTAAATAATAAGGAAGTATCATCAGTTTTATACCCTCCATAAGGCTAGGTAAGTCATTAATATAAACTAATAATAAAAATGGGCCTAGAATTGAACCTTGAGGGACACCCATGCTAATTGCAGATCCTGACGATCTCGTACTGTTAACATCGACCCCCTGTACCCTACCACGCAAATACGATTTAAGAAGGTCGAGATCACGTACCGCCACACCATAATGATGAAGTTTCCTGACCAGTGTATCATGGTGCACACAATCAAAAGCTTTGGAAAGGTCACAGAATACACCAATAGCATCATGTGAGACTTCCCATGCATCAAATATATGATTAATCAACTCGACACCAGTGTCGGTTGTAGAGCGACCCCGAGTGAAATCAAATTGTTTAGGAGACATTAAGTTATTACTATAAAAATGTGCACACATCTGATTTAGAATAATTTTTTCAAATATTTTACTGAGAGTTGGTAGTATTGATATAGGCCTGAAATTGGTGGGGTCAGAAATACTACCAGATTTGAAAAGTGGAATAACTTTACTTTGCTTCATGAGGTCAGGAAAGACACCATCATCAACACATTTATTAAAGACACAGGCTAAATAAGGCGCAATACAATCAACTATAGAACTAATTACTCTGACTGAAAGACCATCAAGATCAGCAGTATTTTTTATGTTTATAGACTTAAAGGCTGTAACAATATCGTTTGGAAATACATGACGGAACCTTAAATTAGTGATACTAACTGCATTATTTTCTTTTAGTAAGGATTCAGCGGCGGTGGGAGATGAATTTAACGACTTAGTAGTCAAAATGTCAGTAAAAAAATTTCAAATATTTTAGCAACTTCTGCGTCTGTGTTTACAATTTTGTCATTAAATCTTAGTTGAAAATCTAAGTTACGAGGTTTGACCCTTCCAGTTTCGCTGTTTATAATATTCCAAGTCGTTTTTACTACATTCGCGCTGCTTTTTATTTTATTATTTATAAACATTGCTTTGGCTGCAACACAAACACGTTTAAACATTTTCGAATATTTCCTAACAAAATCATTAAAACTGTTACTAGTGTTATAAGTCCTTTCATCGTAAAGATCATATAGTCTATGTCTACTTTTGTGAATTCCCACAGTCGCCCAATCACTAAATTTCCATGAATTATTAATAGTTATGATTTTGGACCTAAAAACGTAATCACGTTCACTTTTGACTATGTTGAAAACTGAATTATACAATTTATTGGGATCGTTAACGTACGGAAGTTCAGTTAGTTTAAGCATTACATTATTTCTATAATCGTACGATTCTACTTTAGTGATGACGTTCTGTAGAAAGGATCTTGGGATTATTAAGCCCAATCCAGTGGTTTGGTCATGATTACAGCAAATGCTTGGCTATTGCAGACTTATTGAGCAGACGGCCGCGATGTGTTCTTTAACTCTTTCCGCTATGGTGCGTGTTGTCTGTTAGTCACCTAAACTGATCATAGTCTGTGACTTAAAAAGCAGTGTTTAAACTTTTGAGCACAAATACCTTATAATACATTGTCAAAGGGCCAAGCATGTAAATAAAACGCTTAAATAAAACGCTTATGTGCGCGTCCACCATTCACTACGATTCACTTAACGATTCATTGATATTTTTTAAACATAGTAAGTAGTATTAAGTCCTTCAGCTTTCGGGATTGCTACACATCAAACTCAAATAATCATTATTTCATAGGTATGCAAATTACACTTGAAACTGCCATATTGATTAAACTCCACTGCTCATTTGTAAGGCAGATTCTCCTTGGAAAAATGAACGAGGGTCTAACGGTTGCTCTTTGTAAATATGCAATTATACATATTTATCATTTACAATATTTATTTCAGTGTAAAAAAATTCAAACATAGATCGAGACTTCCTGCCGGAGCTAAACGGGTTTCCTGCAGGAGGTACCTCATTACAAATTAAACTATTTTTCCCATCAAATCTGCCGTGACCGTGGGACATGTAACGGGTCCGAAACGTTTGTTTGTTTCATCATCATCATCATCATCATCAACCCTTTTATACGTTCCACCGCTGGGAACGGGTCAATTTTCAGACGAGTGTTCAGACTATAGTCCGCCACACTGGCCCATTGCGGGTTGGGGACTTCACACTTTACGTTTTCCGAGTGTTGTGAACCTTCTTCAATGTGCAGCCTTCGTTACGATGTTTTGCTTCACCGAAAAGCTCATGATAAATTTCAAATTAAATTTCGCACATAAATTCCGAGAAACTCAGAGGTGCGAGTCCGGATTCGAACCCACGACCTATGCTTGAGAGCCAACAGGTCAAACCATTAGGCTACTACGGCTTTGTTTGTTTGAATAAAACATAATATTTTATAAAAAAAACCGACCTCAAAACTTCGTGTAATTTCATCTATTTCCTAAGTTTTATTGCAATCAGTTATGAAATCGGTTAGAGCACCATCACATCAAAAATCGGTTCACAAATAATAATTTGGAGTAATCACGTAACGAGGCCTATATCCAGCAGTGGGTGAAGTCAGGCTGTATATAATGATGATGATGAATCACGTAACGTACACACATTTATGTGGTCTGTGGTACACACAAACAAAAATATACAGCCTAATTGAGAACCTCCTCTTTTTTTAAGTCGGTAAAAGACAAATCGCACATTGGAGTAATAAGGTCATATCTGCAAAATGATACCTTTTAAAGAGAGAGGCTTAAAGATTCTACGAATGAAATTAATCGACAACTTTTTTATACTTAAATAAGAGAGTCGATCTATAGCTCAGTTGGTAGCATAGATTTAGTACATATATCATTGACTTACAATTATATGGACGTCGGGTCCGCGCTAAAAAGTGTCCGCACTTGTAAGGCGCTAAAATCGTATACAGAGCGCGACACTCCGCTTTAGTCTTCATTTGTTCTACGGACAGCGCGATACTGTGATGACATAACAATTTAAATTTCGAATAGGTGGACTTGGGACATTTTTTTCGTGGTTTTTGTATTAGACCCGTCGTCCATTTATTTGCAAGTCAATGACATATATGTACTAAATCTATGGTTGGTAGAGCATTTGCCCTAGATTGGCAAAACAAACGCAGGTTCACTCGAACCTGCGTTTGTTCTGCGTTTGTTCTATCTGCCAAGTCAGATCGAAGAATTTTTTCTTGGTGTTCGATATTTGTATTGATAATAAATAGGAAAGTTATAAAATTTCGTATTATTTTTAATTGTAAGTTCGTATTGTTTTTAAGATCTTCATGTGATTAATGACTTTGGACAAAATTATGATTACAATAGGTTTTATAGCAGCGGAAATGAAATAAACGCGTTTTAGATCGGAAAACGTAGTTTCAGAAGTTAAAATAATTAAATAACATTGCACAGTATTGTCGACTATTGGACTCATGATACATTTGTGTAGGTATAATGTTCTCATATAAGTTTGGGTAACCCTTCAGTCCTGAAATACGCAGTAACCTTTAACTAAATGTCAGTGAGGGTAATATCTATGTCACGTTACTGACAGTAGAGCTTAGAAAATAATCTAAGATTTCTTGTTTTATCGAGCTTGAAAATAGTTTGAAAGATTTAAAGATCGAATTTAAAAAATCGCGGGTCGTGAGTACCAAGAGAAGAGAGAGAGGCGTTTTTTTAGAAGCGTAGGTATCCTGAGAAAGAAGATAGAGGGCTGTATAGTTTAGAATCTTAAAACACATGTCATAGAGCCTGACTAATGCTACATAAATATTGTCACAGAGTTAACATTTCAGAAGCAGTTTACAAGTCTGTTCCCGTGGGAAATAAGCCTGTGAATCTCCAATGTAGACGGAGTTAGCTTTGGTTAGGTTAGTTATTAATATTTAGGGTATTTACAATAAAAAATATAATAGATTAGATGAAAATCGAGACTCAATTTCTTATGATAGATTTGACCGAAACCAGGGTCTCAACTTTTTAAGACAACTTCCCATAATGCTATAAAGAAATTCGCACCTGTATTCTAGTAACTTTACAAAGTAATAAAAACCTCAAACGTCAATTTAAAAGAGCAACCAAAGTTTTGTAAAGGCACACGGAATCTCAAAAGGTTCGCCAAATCACTACTTTGATCACGTATAAGAAGCCCCAACTTTCTGTAATCAAAGTTCCTACGAGAAAATCCGATTTTCAAGGTTTTCTTTGAAATTTTGATATAATAAAGGAATATTTTTTTTTGGTAATATTAATAAACCATAGATGGAAACATTAACAGGTTATCAGACAACAAATGATAATGTTCAGTATTTAGATACTTAGGTATTTAGATACGTCACGTTGTAGGTACGTCATGTGCACTTAATTATAAAAGAAAAGAAAAATCGTGTTCGTTTTAAAGACAAATCTCATTAAAGACGGTCCCACTCTATTATCTCGATTAGCTCGCACCCCCATCTTGAGAACAGCGTCGTCCGTAGTAACGCAGACGCGTGCTTAGCTGTTCATGGTTCAATGCATAGCGAATGACTAATCATTATAGAGGTAGTGGGTCGTTATCTGAAGTTCGTTAATTATTATCACGTTTTGTCGTTCTGTAATTGAGTAATTATTAATATAAAGTGGGCCGCGCCGGTGTGTGGCTGTCGGTGGTCGTGGGAAATCTGCGCAATAACGGACTGTGAAAAACCGTCCAGGTCGTTTAAGCACCGGGTCTGGCATTTTTGCGTAAATATGCACTAAAACTCTATTACAGTTGAGAAACTATATTGTAATTTTTTATCGCAACTCTGCACCGCTCCCAGGAGATGCATTTACGAAGACGATGTAAATTAAGTAAACTTCTTTCAACTGATAGAAGTTGAGACGAAACTGTGGATAATTTAATATTTTATTATTCTCTCTGTGACGTAAATTGTAAAGTATGAGCTCTTCTTGATTTCTTTGCGCTCAATAGAAGTCATAAATATTTTGCATTTCTATGAAATTTTGCATTACGAATGCAACTAAAAATACCACAAAAAGTCTTATTGGTCACGTCGGTTAGAATTCTTTTTAATTAAAGTTATTTTTTAAGTTTACGAAACTACAAAACAGTAATTAGCCCAATCTTAATGTATAGAAGTGAAACATGGACACTAACGCTGAAGGCAGAACGTAAATTACTAGTGGCGGAATGGAAGATATTCCGGAAGATTCTGGGACCAATCAAAGGACAATTTAGGAACTGGAGGGCCAGGTTCAATAGAAACATCGTAGAGCTAGTATCTGAGCCGAACATAAGCGGGGAAATAAAATCTGCCAGACTTCGTTGGCTAAATTATATGGAAAAAATGGGAGAGAATCGAGCTAACTAAAGATTTTACTTGGGGTAACCTGTGGGTCACCGCCCAGTGGGCCATCCAAGATACCACTGGAAGGATGGAGTAGCCAGAAAGCTGAAAGAGCAGAATATGCCAAAGTGGTCGGAATTGGCATAAAACCGAAAGAAATGGAAACCGGAGGCCAAGATCCACTTCGGATAGTTGAGCCAGCAAAGTAAGTAAGTTTACGAAATTAATAACTTTGTACAAATGAATATTATACATAAGTAAATAAGAAAGCCGTCTTTAGTAAAAATAAATATGATAAATACAGGACTACGGAAGGAGGCGCCAAAGTGTCAGCTCCTTAAAACTATCAATCAGATTTTCTAGCAAGTAACCCTTGTAATCTGTCACGTCATTACCCGTTGAGTGACAGAACGGTGCAATTAACGTCCTAGTAATTGAGCGCTGTTGTTATTACAATCCTATTTGACAGCCCAATTGCCTTAGTTAATTCATAGTTACTGTTAGATATCATCAATTACAAATATGCGTGAGGCATGAAAATGATATCTTGATTGAATCTATATCTGAAACTATTTTCAAAGTTAGGTATTTCGATTTCAAGGTGGATAGGTTAATTTACATGCGTAAATTTTGACGTCAATGATATAATTGTAAATCGTACCATTGAAATCACATGAAATGATGCTTTAAAAGTGCTTTTATCTCATGAAATTCATTAAATAATACGAACTACGTGAAACAAATTATGTATGTTTAAAATTTTATAACACTCCTGTTTCAGCATAAAAATATTAGTGACTAATTTCGCTCGAAAAATCTTTAACCCTCTTTTCGGATTAATTGTCATCTCGCAGATATGGCCTTAGATAGATCGAAAGATAGAAAATTCTTTAATAAGTGTTTTATTGAATGTCAGGATGTTTCACCACCATGATATTCAATTATTTTTTGTGAAATTACTCCACTAGTTTGTTTTTATTATTAATACAAAGATCGAATACTTAGACAAAATGGCTTCGATTCGGCCGGATTCGAACCGACGTCTTGTAGCAAACCGTGCCAGACTAGGGTCTGTGGTCCGCTGGTTCGTTCCGTGGCTAACTTGGCATAGGTGCCAAGTTAGCCACGGAACGAACCAGTGGACCTCACGAATTTATCTATGTGCTTGTTTGTCGGAACATTGTATCTTTTTTTTGGTTTTTGACTACTTTAGCCATAGCGCCAGTCATGTGAAATCTATGAAAGTATTTTGTCACCCAGTTAGGCACCTTTACAGCTACCAGTCCTGGCTAGAGATGTCGGTATTCACAGTAATTAAGCGTTTTATTGAATGTCATGTGAATCCGGCCGGATAGAAGGATTTTTTTCCAAGCGTTCGATCTTTGTATATATAATTTTTATGACAAATTCTTTATTGCTAGATTGACAAAAATATTAATTTTAACAGTCCATGACACATATTTATTATTTCGTGGAGTTCATAATTGAATTGGTTTTAATTTTCAATTGAAGATGTACATAACATAATTCGTTTGTTTTCTTGTTATAATAATCATTTTTGCATGCTATTTTTAAAATTTCGTAAATGGCCATGCTACCGGTCCATGTACATCCACTATGATATTTTTAAGAACAGTTTAGCACACATTGAACATGTTAAGAATAATAAGTTAATAAATAAATATTCTTTATAGAGTACTAAAAAAACCGACCTCAAAAGTTCGTAGAATTACTATTTGTCAAGATTCACTCCCTAGTTTGCCACCCTTAGAGGTGGAATATTTTCTTCAAATTTAAATGGGACCACTACTGAGGTGCCCTCTTTGCAAAAAAGAATCATCAAAATCGGTTCACAAATGAGTTATCGCGTAACATACATAAAATACACGTCTAATAGAGAACCTCCTCCATTTTTTGAAGTCGGTTAAAAATTAATATCTCGAGCAGATCTAATAAAATCTTCATTGGGCGATCTTTTGCATGAGTGCACCAGGAAATCCACCAACAGAATGAGATGGCGAGATATCGTGAGTACAGACAGACACGATATCTCGCCGATACGTGAGACAATATTCAATGTGTTATGTTATTCTGTGTTTATCCTTTTTAATGGGGTACAATGAATTAATTATAGGATACTATTGATACTGAAATTTAGAAGACACTACTTTTCTACGTTGTTGTCGACTGTTAATTAGTTGGGCGAAGGAATACAAACACAATTTTCCTTGTTCCTTATTTCGAGTATTTTGCTAGAAGCTTTTGGAATGCTCTTTTATAGGTTAATTGTTATCTTCTTTTATAACAGAGGATTTAAGTCTCGTAAGTATCGATGTCAATATTATTTGGAATAGTGAACTGGGGGTCTACCACAACCTTTTAAAATAATATTAATATATCTCTTCAATATTTTGTTTATTTTTTATTTAATAGCACATAGGAAATAATTTCTCGTAAAATAAAAATACGCGATGTTTATTTCGTAAAATTATGACAGCGCCATCTAAATATATGCTCCTTGCCGAAACTAAATAGTTCCGAATTCAACACGTGACTATCAAGACTCAGCTGTTTTATTTATTTTTCTTCATGAAAATGCGGAATAATAATTGAAAACGACGTAATTTTAATAGATTTCATTATTACATACTTTTTTGGCAGTTAAAATCCTCTGAATGTAAATAATATTAAGTAATTTAACATTATACTACGATCATACTATGATAACACGATTCGGAACATCAAAAAAGAAAGAGATTATACATACAGTTCATATAGCGTTATTTCTTCCTATTTTTAGTAAGGAATACACAATATGGGGAAATCATTCGTTCTTTCAATCATTTTTGCAATAATACATTTCTTGGTAGACAAGTTTGTAATGGTACGAATATGAGTAATATCATTACAAGCTTACTTTAAACTTACATTGAAATAAGATTGTGTTTGGAAAGGACCATGCGCCTGGAGTGCAAATTACACATTGTATTAAGTCTCTCATGAACTCACTGGCACACAAGTTTAAGATAATATTATTTCACAGTCGCGTGTTGTAGTATCTATCGGCCTTGACGCAAGCGCTGATCCTTGGGTAAGATATGTCTGAGGTTATGTAATATTATGTAGGATATGGAAGCGTTACGCCTAATTTACATTACGAAATTAATAGTGTCGTAAAACTAATTTTATAACATTAATTTCATATATGATTCCTTGTGTAAACATCTAACTTTATAATACATGCATTAATTCTCTAAAATCAAATGGTTCCGCGAGTCGCGCGATTTTTTGGTAAAACTAGTGGTATGCAACTAATTTAATTTGTTTCATAATATCAAAGGACGGTACCGTCACATTGATACATAAGTTGACAAGTCTTATGTGCCTGTGATTTCACCAGCACGCTTACCTTTAAAACCGGAACACAGTAATTCTGACATTACTACTTGGCGTCAGAAATAGGTAAGGTGGCAGTACTTCCCTGGACGAACTCTTACATAAGGCGCTCTACTGCTATTAAAACTTAGTAGGAGTAGAGCTCCTTGTGAAAGAGTTCGTCCAGGGCAGGCAGTAGTAAGGGTGCTTGTGAAATTACAGGCACATAAGACTTGTCAACTTATGTCTCAGGGTGACGGGCGCAGGGGCAGGGCCCCACGGATCTTTGCAATTTAAAACTCTGAGTGGCACTGCAACTGTTATGAACAGGCGTGTAGCTTATCATCAGCCGCACGACTTGTTTGTCCCTTCGCATAATATTATCAAAAAAAACTAAAACTTCATTATGTAAATGCAACGCGAAACTAGTGTATAATAGCTATCTGGGTCTTTATTTCCTAAATTCAGGGATTGGCTTTGATGTACCAATAGGCGCTTTCTTGCTAACCATTCGCGAATCCATAAACGTTTTCGTGTTCGAGGCATTCTGTTTTTTGTTTTGTACATTAACATTATGTATTTAATAATTATAACTTTATGTATTGTTAAAATTATTAATACAAATATCGAACACTTAGAAAAAAATACTTCGATCCGGCTGGATTCGAACCGACGTCTTCTAGCAAACCGTGCCAGCCGTTTTCAACGATTTATTATTATTATGTAGTGAAATTAGTTTCGTGAAATCAATTTCAACATGCATGAAACAAGTTTCGTAATATAAAATGACGTTGCTCGTTTCGCTACCACTCGGATCGCCGATGCGAAACGCATAACATCATTTTCGCTCTTATCGCATGAACATAAAGGTTTTTCTGACCGGCTCAAGGAGACTTAGTAGCAGTAGAGCTCCTGGTGAAAGGATTCGTCCATGGAAGTACTGCCACCTTACCTATTTCTGCCGCCCAGCAGTAATGCCAGCATTACTGTGTTCCAGTCTTGAAGGGCAAGGGTCCTGGTGAAATTACAGACACATGAGATTTGTCAACTTACGTCTCAGGGTGACGAGCACAATGGCAACGCCCCTCAGATCTTTGCGATTTAAAGCTCTGAGTGGCACTACAAGTGTTATGGACAGGCGTAAGGCTTACTATCAGACGCACGACTTGTTCGTCTCGTCACTTGATGTTATAAAAAAAAATCTGTATCAATAAATATGGTAAGTCCCAATGAAAGTTACGAATGAAATACGTATAGTTGTATGCGTGCTTAGGTAAAAATCACTCTGAACGCGCGTGTTAAATCTAAATAGTTCATAGTAAGCAAGGATTGCATCAATGCCCCGACAGTGATGAGTTTAGATATAAGGTTGCACTTCCTAACCGATAACCCGCTCTGCATGCTCCACCGTCGATACTTATTTTTATAGTATATATAGTATAGTTTACTTACTTTATCAAAAAATAAAATATTGATGCAATTGGCCAGTTATAGTGCGTAAAAGACTTAATTGTGAAAAGAACTGAACTGTCGTTAACAACGCTTTTTCTCTGAACAGGACCAGTTGATTAGTATTTAAAAAGGTTCAAATTTCGTAGATATGGAAGTCACTTCTTTGTATGAACGGATATCTTATTGCGATGTAAAAAATGGAGTAGCATTTCAACAAATTGATTTACTTTCTAAGGCACCACCACCTCTTCGGTCCTCTTTATACTCGAATAAATTATATTTCAGTAAAAGAAGTCGAATTATTCTTCGATATTCAAGGAATTCAGGAGTAGGTATAAAATACTGAGCAGGCTTTTGTAGAGTAATTTTAAATCATTACATTGAGTCAAGCTAATTTTTTACGCAATCCGTAGCTCGCATTCCGTTGATACCAAGAATCTACTTTGAATTAGGTAATTGATTTGCTTCTTAACTCTGCCGATGGTAACTTTGTTTAACTGAACAAGGATTGGTATGTCAACGATTGAACTACAAGAATTTCAGTCCTTGCTTTCTTTTTACCATTTAAGTGGCGAATTGCTAAAAATTGTTGCAATAACGTCGAGAACTAACACAAACTACACATCTAGTTAAAGAAAAAAGAGGTAAGAAAGCTACATAGGTGCTTACTAGATTATGAGCTTCTATGTTTCTTCTCTTTAAAGTATCATCATCATCATCAACCCATTTACACGTTCCACTGTTGGGCACGGGTCTCCTTTCAGGCGAAGGTTGAGGCCATAGTCCGCCATGCTGGCCCAATGCGGGTTTTGGATTTTACACGTTTTCCGAGGCTTGTGAATCTTCTTTGACGTGCAGGTTTCACCACGATATTTTCATTCAATGGATACAAATATTCATGAAAAGTCGTATATGACAAACTACAAATTTACAACACGAGGGATATATAAATATTTAAATACTTTGTTTATTTTTTTTTAATATTTGTATCCATGTTTAAAAAAATCATTCTTAACGAATTGCAAAACTACACGTATGAGCAGAGACATGAAAGTGGAGCCTAAGAAGCCTTAGACCCGAAGGAGACTTTAAGGTTAAATAAAAACTTTTTCGGAATTTCTTTTTGGAACTCCTTATTAAGCAACAGACGATACAATTAAAATTGGCACTAAAAGAAATTTAAATAAAATTGTTAGTATATTTTTTGAAGATGGAGAAACCAGAAATTCGAGTATTCCGTTTATCATCTTATCATCATTTATCATAAATCAGAACATCAAAAGTTGTCGAATTATGGTACGAACTATTCCCGCACCCCCGAATTTACCAGATAATATGATTTTTCAGTTTAACAAATAATTATATAAATATTTTTTGATGGGTCGAAGAAGTTGGAATATCGCTGATCAACGTGATTAGATTTAAAAGGAGATACTTAATTTTCTTTTTAACCAAAAGGAGGAGGTTCTCAATTCGAATGTATGTTTTTTTTGGATGTATGTTACGCGATAACTCCGGTTTGTGAACCGATTTTGATGATTCGTTTTCGTTGGAAAGAGGGTACCTCAGTAGTGGTCCCTTGTATATTCAACCTTGGGTAGCAAACTAGGAGACAATTCCGGTATCGCGCATTTTCCGGTAACCGATTTCAATTAATCTTGCCAAATAGACGTAATTCCAATAACTTTTCAGATCGTTTTTTTGTACTCTGAAGTATTTGGATGGTCTCAATTTTAATTTTATGCGAAAATGAGTGCGTGCAAGAATTTACAAATTGAGTATTTAGTTTTATGACTGCGCTTGTGTGGACTGATTTCGTGCTTGATTTACGCACGCGACATCAACATGCTACTGTAATTATGTCCAGAATATATATAATATATAAATAAAAAACTATATTGGGCGCAACAGTTGAATTGCTCAGCCTACACAGGGAGTACATTCTTGTGTAGTCAATTTTGGTTATATCAAATTAAATAGTGTTTCAATTTTTTTTTTATGATGTCAAGCGACAGGACGAACAAGTCATCCGCCTGATGGTAGGCGACACGGCTATCCATGATAGTTGCCACTCAGAGCTTTCAACCGTACCCAGAGACATAAGTTGACAAACCCCATGTGCCTGTAATTTTACCAGCACCCCTTCCCCTTCAAAACCGGAACGCTGTTATTTACTATTTGACGGTAGATATAAGTAAGTACTTCCCTGAACGAACTCTTTCACAAGAAGCACTACTGCTACTAAAATTTATTGACTAGACAAATTACCTTGTACATGCTTTTGTTATTTTTAACTTCTGAATGCTTTGGGGTTCTGCACCTAACCGTAAAAAGAGACCGGGTAGATTTTGGTGTGCTTTTATACCACATACTAAGGATGACGGGTTTATATTTCCTTTGGATAGCAAAAATTACGATTTCTTCATAAAATCACAACCTTCTACCATTTTAATCAATCCTTTTGGGCCTGCGCCGTGGACTAAGTTATACATGCAAAGAGACCTGATAATAAGACTTCAATATTCTGTGATGTATGATGATTAATAAAACTCAATGCGTGTCACGTAAGGTACGAAACTCTCGGAGCGCGACTTTCTTTCCCGGTTTGATTTTAATGTAAATTTATTGTTTTTTTTTTTACATACTTTTACGTTTTTTCCGTTGTTTTCATAAAACAACAACGTGACTTAATATTATAGTTAATTAAATCAATGGTATAACCGTTTAATGATTTTTTAAGGTATTTTTTTTTTTTATAAACCTATTACAATTTTAAATAGCCAGAATAAATGGTTGTTTGAAGTAACTTTGTAAGCTAGTCACAAGTTTTAAATCCAATACAAAGATCTCAAACAAACATATAAAGAAAGTTGTAAATATGCTGACTTGGTCCGTATCCCAGTTGGTTAAGAGCTGTGGACCCGGTATGGTAACAGATGCTGGTTCGGGTTTGGCGAAATAGAAGGAATTTTTCTTAGTGTTCGATCCAAAGATCGAAATTGAAAAGATTGATCAAAATGAATAATAATAATAAAGTAGTGGGGTATTTATACAAAAAATACACAAATATCATGGAAGTAAAACATTATGATATTCAATAAATATGTTTTTCCGACCGTTTACTTGTCAGTGGTGCTCCGTTCAAATCTGGCCTCGGTATTGCCACCCTCATATCAATAACGGTCGCGCACGCACGCACGCACGCACGCACGCACGCACACATGCACGCACGCACGCACGCACACTCCTACCAACACGGACACACACACGCACAATCACACACACACATACCATTTTATTATGTATATATTATCTATATGTATATATATTATTTAGAAGGAAATTAAAATGTATGCACAGTACAATTGATATCCAATGTTCTGAGGAATCATTAATTCCTAAGATACAATATCCAGTTTAGAAGATAGAGGATGTTATTTCTTCAATAATTTTGAAGTTTTTAAAGTAATTGTTTTTCTTTATTAAATAAATTATTGTTGTTATTAATTTTTACCGGAAAGCAGAACAGCTGTGTTTCGGATGTCACGACCAGCAGAGCATTTACGATCTTGAGTATACTTCCTTAGTATTTTCAAAGTAATATCATGGTAATCACTTAATATGCCCAGAATAAATGACCCTCATACGAATGTAAAAAAAAAAAATATTTACTGATGATACCCTATCGAGCAAAAAATTATCTTAGAACATCATTAACAAACTCACTGAGCACTATACTGTCTGTACACACGCTTAAAATATCGTCTCAACTTAATATACTAAGATTCGATTACTCGAGCGAACGTCGAGCAGGTGCATATCGATTTTTCATTAGCCAGATAAACCGTGTTAGCCCGAAACGGGTCATAACTCATTAATAAAGCGCGAAGAACGCCAGAAGAGGAGGTAATTATTTTTTGATATGATAAGCTGGCTTAAGTGTATACGTAAGTACTGTAGTGTCTGGTGAAGTTAAATGCTTATCCATGGATACATTTTAAGCAAATCATATCTACGCAGAAATATTAGGCAGTGCTTTTTGCGGTTCAAAAACAAATAAAGATTATTTATTCAAACTTCACTTGCAAGCAGCTTCCTGTGAGAACCGTAATAACCAAACAAAAATTTAAAAAATATAATAATAAACACATACAGACTATAATAATCATACACACTCATAGCCCTGCACTAGGGAAACCCAGTATCGCGGGCGTCTTGGATATACACATAGGTAGACAACCACAGATTACACCCTAACTCACTATAGAAATAAATGTAGGCCATAGAAATATTTTCCCAGGCCCGGGAATCGAATCCGGGACCTCCGTGTGGCAGTCGAGCATGGTATGTTACGCCATTACTCCGGCATTTATAAACCGATTTAGATGACTCCTTTTTTGTTGGAAAGGGTGTACCACCACCACCTCAGTAGTGGCCTTGATTTAAAAATATTCCATGTCTCAAGGTGGCAAATTAGGGGACGAATTCGGTTTATTGAATTTCACCCACTTTCCGTTAACCGATGTCAGTAAAACTTGGCACATAGATGTATTGAATACAGCGAAAGCAGATAAGCAAACTTTTGAGGTCAGTTTTTTTTTAATAAAACAGTTATAATTATCGTAATGGCCAACATTATCGGCTAGCAATCGTTCGGTAAAAATGTCGGCCGCAGCAAAGTGCACATGTTTGAAGAGGATGAAATACGTAAAGAAAATTCTTGCAAGTGCTATAAACTACACTATACTATTTCTGATAAAAATTAAAAGCAAAAATATGAGATCCAACATTGTTTATTGGGTAAACCACAGGCTTTAACATCTTCATTACAAAAGTTAGTGCTGCTGTGAAAATGTGTGTTGAGAATAGGCGAACAAACAATAGGTTTCAATGGGAGCTGGGTTAATAGGCTAGTAGATACGGTAAAGTAGCTATTAACGCAAGAAGATATAGAGATCAGTACGCGATTTCTGTGTTGTACCTTAGAGGTATAGTTGCTTACTAAATGCGGAAAAATATCATTAACACAAATATTGCAGAAAGCGTGCTTAGCGTCTTCTATTATCTAATATAGAAGTAATAATATACCAGGCATACACACCGATGACTTGGTTTCAAACTAGGAGGAATTCCATATACCAGAATAAAGGATTTACTCCATTGAACCTGGTCTGTATGTAATCTCAGTTTTGATGATGTTCTTGTAGAGACATACTTATATTTATTGACGTATCAAGAACTGTTTTAAAGACGTAGTAGTGCTGGGTAGCTTCAACATTCTAAACTTCTTTGCAAAAATGTGTGTGCAAAAAAGAATTTTCCTCACATGTATGTGGTTTTTGGTATAAAATGCATGTAAGAAATTTTTTTGACATATATAATCAGTGTAAATTTAACATCGAAATGGTACCTCGTCTCATCTTAAGAATTTTGATAGTAGTGACGACACGCTACGGATAGGATAAATCTAAGGATAGTGAAGGAAAAGGGAATTCGAGAACGATTCTAAATTTTAAAATTACGTAGCCACGAATCGGAAACGAGGATGATTAAAAGGTAGTGCCCTTCAGTATCCCCTCAGATCTTTGCAATTCAAAACTCTGAGTGGCACTGCTCTCGTTATGGACATGCGTGTAGCTTACCACAAGGTACACGACTTGTTCGTCTCATTACTTAATATTATAAAAAAAAAACCCAGACCAAACTCAACTAACAAAAAATCCTTTCCGAAATTAGTCCTACCGGGAATCGAAACCTGAATCTTTTCACCAAGCGGCCACAATGCAATCGTTGAGCCACCGAGTGAGGTATACATATTATCTAGTATTAGGTATATGTACTACCATTTTACATTCTCCAATGTATGTAATGGAGATATCCCTGTCGTAATCCTTTATATGGCAACCTACTTTGGTTCTATAGCAATATACTCTGTCAATACGCATTTACTCAGAATACGAAATGAAATAGAGCATTACGTCATCACGTATTTGGCATAAATATGTTTTTCATATTCTTACAAAGGCTGTAAATTATATTTTGACGAAAAATACTGTTAAATAAAGTACTTCATATTTATATATTTTTTAAAGACAACAAGAAGAAATAGAAAACCAAAGACAGAATATTAAAAATCATATAATAAGTTGTGTTGTGGTGCACATCTCTAAAAAAAAAATGGGTTTTTATAAAATATAATTTTTTTAAGGGGCTGTTTCAAGATCCCTATGACAAATACTCCCCTAACTATGAAATATGCCTCAAATAATAGAACCATATACATATTAGGAAATGAAACTATTTTTCTGGATTTAAATCGCGTATATTTGTTTTTTCAAACAAACCGACGTTTCGGGCCCTTTACAGGTCCCATGGTCACGGTTGACTGTTTTCCAACTCGACATATACTTACATATTTTAAAATGTATAGGCTTCACAATTTTTTTAAAAGAATTCTTTAATATTTTTTATGAGACCAAGTAACGGCACGAGTAAATCGCCCACCTGGTGGTAAGTGACACGCATGGATAACAGTTGCAGTAGAACTCAGTGCTTTAAATCACAAGATCTGAGGGCCACTGCCACTGCGCCCGTCAGACATGACAAGTCCCATGTGCCTGTAATTTCACCAGCACCCTTGCCCTTCATAACCGGAACGTAACAATGCTCACATTACTGCTTGGCGGCAGGTATAGGTAAGGTGGCTTGTACTTCCCTGGACGAACTCTTTCACAAGGTGTTCTACTGCTACTAAAATGCTCTCCTGTATGACAATACATATTATTAAGTAAACAAAGAACCATTCGAAGTTAATAACTGTCAAACAAACTACATAATTAACCGACTTCAAAAAAGGAGAAGGTTCTCAATTCGACTGTACGTTTGCTGTTTTTTTTTGTATGCTACGCGATATTACCGACATTTGTGAATCGATTTTGATGATTCTTGTTGGAAAGAGGATGCCTCAGTAGTGGTCCCATTTAAATTCGAAGAAAATATTCCAACTGTTATGGTGCCAAACTAGGGGATGAATGACTTTTGAGGTCAGTTTTTTTAGTACTCTGTACTGGGATTGTTAAATGACAACATCAACCTAAGAAACTTAGCTGTTTTATCAAATCAACAAGTAATTAACAAAACTTAATTTTGTAACAGTTTTAGGAGTGACACTACAAAAATGTTGAGTACGTGTCTATACTGCACAGTCAACAACTAAAATTATACACGAAAAATATCTAAATTGCCTTCTTTATCTCTTTCAGTTCAAGTACGCCAGTTCGTCAAATTTTAGCAAAGTTTCCCTTTTATAGCTTTATAAATGAATGACTCGTCGCTCCAGCCAGCCATCACAATTTGATAATTGCTAAAATGGGAGTAAAGAGAACGTTATTGTTACTAAAGATTTTTGAATGCACGACCGAGCCTCTCCGCACAACGTACCATTCCTTTCGGCGAATAATTTGCAAATACCTGGAAAATCCTTTCACCACGAGCACGACACGGCAAGCATGACAGTGTAGGTATATATACCACAGATACGATAAGAACAAAACTAATGTTTTTTTATTACAACAAACCGCAGCTGTTACAAAACTTTAAAGTAATCAGTGGTATAACATATTTCATAAACTAGAGAGATGATAATAAATTGAGAGATATGATGCTACCACGAATACACTACTTAGTAGCAGTATTCAAACTCATTCTGCAGGATTAGTAGCATAATCCTGTGATCATCCCTAGCTCATTAATTGCTTATGTCACACGCAGATATTAATATAACATAACACGTACAAGATGCCAAGGAAGGTAAACGAATTTGAAACGGTCAAACATATACATCTCCATTTATTTGTATTGTAAAAATAATATATAAAACGGTTAAAAGGCAACTTGTTTAAGCGACATTTTAGTAATTTTACTTTACTTCACTTTAATATTCTAAAAGTAATCCATAGTTTTCAAGTTTTTTTTACATTATAGAAATTATGAAAAATTTGGTATTACAGTACAACCAGTTTACAATACACGTAAAAATAATTGGATGTCTTCTGGTGCATTCTGCTTGTAATTTTTTTTTATAATATCAAGTGACGGGATGAACAAGACTTTCACCTTATGGTAAGCTACACGCCTGTCCATAACAGTTGCAGTGCCACTCAGAGCTTTAAATCGTAAAGATCTGAGTGGCACTGCCACTGCGCCCGTCACCCTGAGACATAAGTTGTCAAGTCCCATGTGCCTGTAATTTCACCGGCACCGTTTTGTAAGTCAATGCCGTTACCGTTCAAAACCTGTACACAGTAATGTTAACATTGCTGCTTGGCGGCAGAAATAGGTAAGGTGGCAGTACTTCCCTGGACGAACCCTGTCACAAGGAACTCTACTGCTACTACTTAATCTAAATAATTGTATTATTATTATTTTACGATACCACAAACACAAACATTTGAGGGAAACTGCCACCGCGCTCGTCACTCTGAGACATAAGTTGACAAGTTTCTTTTGCCACTAGTATTTATGTGATCTGTGCTTGTGCCTGTAATTTCATCAGCACCCTTACCTTTCAAAATCGCAACACAGCAGTGGTCACAGTGTACCGCTTGGCGGCAGAAATAGTTAAGATGGCATTACTGCACTGGACGATCTCTTTCACAAGAAGCTCTACTGCTACTGGATCTGTTATCCTCAATATAGGTTATGTAACCATTCAAAACTTGTTCTAGATCTGCAGCTAGCTGAGCCGGAGCATCAAACACGAAGAGTCGAATACTGATGGAACTTTGTTAATATGTCCTTTTTTGTGGACTATTGTCGAATCGGCGGCGGCAGATGGCGTTTATGTCTCTAACTTCTCTCGAGTTTTAGGTAACTTCTAATATTAGGTATTACATAAGTTTCGGAAATCAGTGAACATATTTGTTTTTGTCTCGTTAGTTTTTTAGAATGACTGAAGCAGTCAATTTGATGGACAATAAAATTAACTAATTGAACATTTGATTGGAATTTCATTTGTATTGTTCTGAAGTTACGACCACTTAGAAACGAAGTGCTTATTTTTCGATTAAATACGTTTCTCTTTATAATTCGTTATTTCTACTGTACTTCTTTAAACAGGACACCATTAAAGAGATGATACAAGGAGGTAGGCATATCTGCATTTTAATATTCGAATAGCTGTTGCATTAATCTTTGAACATATTCTATACATCGACGATATCAGTGGCCCAACGGTTTGCACTGTGAGCGTTGGATGCACAGAGGGTCTATTCAAAACCTTATGATAACTCAGTTGTCGACCGATTTCTTTTCATTTTTATTCACAACATCCGAATCGAACGTTAAACTGTCGTATTCGGAACCTAACCAAAATGACGTCACACTCCTACGATTACTCGAACTTCTCGACCGGCAAAGGCTATAAACGCTATTCAGAACACAGTTATCGAATGAAAATTACCGAACGTCCTATTGTTTACAAAGCAAGATCATAATATGGAAATCTCTTATTATTTTAAAAAAGTCTGGATTTTGTTCAATTTTATTAAATTATTTTAATGCATTCCTATATTTTAGGCCTTTAAAGTCTTAAAAATGCAAAAGGATTTTAATTTTTCTTATAATCTATTTCACCGACTAACTTGGTAAACGCCGTTGGATAACGATATCATATCCGAATCCGAATCAAACGTTTAACTCGGAATGTTCTGAATAGCTCCGAAAACGATCTTCGGTTCGAGAACGATAACCTATCGAACGGTTCGGTTAAAACTTTACTACGGGACTTTTCTAACTCGGGCCTCTTCTAAATACATTAGTTCTGGGCAGGTGTTCTAGGAGGTGAAATAGTACGATAAAACCGCCAATACTTTGAAACTTTGAAGAAATACCAAAAAGGTTAGAATTTAGTTTCTGACATTTTGAGAGATGTCAATGTACTTTTTTAAATATTCCCTGCCGCAAAGGTTCAACGCATATAATGCCACTGATAATGTCATCAAATAAATAACTACTAAAATTTCCAAAAAAGTCATAACAAGGTAAAATGTTCAAATTGGTGTCTTAAAATAGTTCATATTTTCGAAAAAACATAAAATATGTGTAGGTAAAAAATTGTGAACAATGCCCATTGGTGTGGATGATACCACATCATAATTATTCTTATATTCATTATACTTTATTTGTTTTGTTTATGTAGGAAATAAATATGTTACGATTATGATATTAAGTCAAGGCTTCAGTGAAGGGTAATGCCATAAAGTACATAATTGAGTCATATACGGTTAAAACAAAATTAGGGTGCGGCATTGCTCCGTCCATTATCCCATTAACGCGGCTCTACTGTTGCTGTTACGGTAACTGAACTGTCCATAACAAACTAGAGATGGGAACGGTGGCACTATATAGATGACATGTTTTTTAATTGATCATGAAAATAAATGGACAATAGATAAACTTAAGGTCCATTATCGACGACCTCTGTGGTCGAGTGGCTTGCACACCGGAGTTCATGTTGTCGCCTTGTCTGAGGTCCCGGGTACGATCCCCAGCCGGGCGAATGTAGAAAAATTTGTTAGTAACATAGAGCTCCTTGAGAAAGAGTTTGCCCAAAGTAGTACTGCCACCTTACCTATTTCTGCCGCCAAGCAGTAATGTCAGCATTACTGTGTTCCAGTTTTGAATGGTACGGGTGTTGGTGAAATAACAGGCATAATATGGGGAAGATTTCAATTCAACGAAACTTCACTCCACTCACGAGGTACTACGCTTTACCATATTTATGGCTGAAGGCTGGAATTTTTATAAGTTATCGTCGTTTATACATACGCACGCATCACGCACGTACGCACGTACACACACACACATTTAATATTAATTAACTATAACATAAACATGATGGTGGTCAAACATCGTGACATTCAATAAACTTGAAAACTTAGTTGTTGGTAGCTGTAAAGGTACGAGGCTGAGTCAAGAAATAGATTTAGAGAGCAAAAAAGTAGATAAAAACCAAAAACAAAGATCTGCAACAAGCACATACAAAAATTCGTAGTTCGTTCCGTGGCTGAGTTGGCATAACGTTTGGCATGATTTGCTATAAGACGTTGGTTCGAATTCAGCCGGATCGAAGGAATTTTTTGTAATTGTTCGATCTTTGTATTATAAATTAGCTAATTCTTTATTTTACATTTTGTCTGAGCATCATCCATTACTTTGTGTGGGTATATCTAGTGTTGTTATTTCTTTTATGGAGGTAGAGAACTGGTGACATGAAATACAGGTTCAACTTAGTTAAGGCACCAGTCTCTGCGAAGATTATTGCCTAGAACATATATCAAAATAATGTTATGTATACATACATATTTTAGCTTCCGTTTAAGTATATTTACTTTTGAATGTTGAGTACAGTCATAATTGGGCATAGATATGCCTACTATATTACATTTTAAGCGTTTTTTTAAACATTGTTTGTGTCTAATGTTTGTAATTGTGCCATAAATAAAAAAAATATAATATATAATATAATAATATAATAATAATCTTAAGATACGTGTCTAAAGAACATCTAAATTTTGAAAATAGTTAAAGGGTCGTCTCTACTAGATTCGAAGTTTCAGATGGTTATCAGAGCCGGTTAAACTAAACTGCAATCGAATAACGGTGAGTTTATAACAACAATTTACCACAACAATAGCTTACCTCCCCACCACTCTATAGTTAATTTTGTTCGGAAAGCTTTTTCGTATTTCTGGAACATGGTTATGCAATTAACAGTAAAATATTTCAATCAATTATTACATATTACTGATTATGACAAAATATAACTATTGTTAATATATGATGACGGTTTCTTGAGAAAGAAAGGTTTATAATAAAAACCTATAATAAACTAGTATAACTTCGAGATAAAATTATGAAGAGCTTGTCAGTACACATGCGTTAATATTTTCAATGTTTAGCGGCTTTAGTATATTCATTTGACTGTATAAACTACACAGAATAAAATTTCATAGATTTCTCACAGATGGCGCTACGGCAAAAAAGTCGTCAAAAAAACAAAGATCTGCAACAAGCGTGTAGACACGACGACATTCATAAGGTCTGCTGGTTCGTTTCCTTCAGCAGAGCGTCAGCCACGGTATGGCGATGGAGCTGGTTGAAATCTAGCCGAATTGAAGGTATTTTTCTTTGTGTTCGATGTGATTTTGATGTTTTGATTTTTGTGTTTGTGTTGTATATTAATAACAAATCTCCAATGAATAACTACTCTAACTTAATTTTTAGGCCATTTTCTGTTTTAAGGTAAACAGTCTTATTTTATTTACTAGAATTCCCAAATTTTGTGAAAAAAAAAAATAAACAAAAACAAAATGCGAAAAATTGAAAATAAAGGAATTTTGTGAAAAAAAGAAACGAAAAACAAAATAAAAACAGAGATGATCAAAAATTAAGTTAGCGTAGTGTTCATTGGATTATCGATTTCACAAAAATAATTAAATATTATGCTAGTAAAACATCGGTGATATTCAATAATCTCCATATACCTACAGAATAGAGTGAAAACAAATATGTATACAGTATATACTAATAATATTGAATATAAACTGCAAACTTTTAACCTAGTTCTTTCTCATATATGTATTCCATGAAGTAACTTGCATTAGAAGTATCTTATTAGAAAATTGATACCTTTTCTAACTATTCAAGTTAACGATCCTTTTGAGGGTTTCTAGTCAACCACATTACATCTGATGGCTAAATTCTACCGTCCTCATGGCAGGATAAATAGCTCACCGTTATTACCATGTACTAAAGGTCAAGTTTTGAAGTCATTCAATTTGTATGAAAGTTGACGGTTGTAGTATTAATCTAATTTATTCTAATGAATTATTCAACATTTTCTTTCTCATTAATTCGCTAATTCAATTAAATCTTTCTCTTAACTTTGTGACAGGAGTCTAAACTACGTAAATCCCGTGCTACGGTACCCGTGGCTCTCATTCATGGAGAAGTACGGGCAGTAAACAAAAATATAATTATTTGACACAAAATTAAACTGAAAAACCTTTTACTGTTCAATTTAGGCATAAACAGAAGCGCAGCAGTCTTTCACACTGTTGTATCTTACGTCGTCCTTACGTTGTACTTTCGTCACGTGCAGAATTGCATTTTTGTGCTAGTTTCGGCTTAGGAACGGCCAGGTATTTCCATTCGCAGATTGTGCAGTTTAGACGATGGCAAAAAAGCTTCGCTCGCTGCGCTTCGGTAATTTAAAATGTGTCTTATAAATAATTTAAAATCTTTACTTTTTAGTCGTAATATTAAAAAAATAATATGACGTTTAGCCTTATTTTATACAGTTTAGGTTAATTTTAGGTTACTTAGTTTGTACTTCCAGTAGGGCTACCACGACAGGGCGCGACTTGCGCTTGCTTATATAGTGCGAGAATGTGCAATGTAATTAATATAATACAACATGCACGTTCAAGAAGACCAGGAAAAGCAAGCGAACTTGAGACGGTTAAACATATACTTTTACAGTTATTTACGTTGTAAAAATAACATGTTTATGACAAATGCATGATAGCGTAATATTCTATTTCATTTTTTATTATGAGTAAACGCGTATTGACAGAGAATATTGCTGTAGAATTAAAGTAGGTTGCTACATAAAGGATAATATTAGATAATGTGCACTGTTACTCTCGCAAAGGTAATTGCCATATCTCGCGCTTCTATGTCGCTCTCGCGCAAGTCGTGCTAGGCCGTCCCAAGCAGCACACCCATTACTAAATATATACTAAAAGATATGGAATAGAATTTAATTCGATTGAATATTTTAAGAGTTCAAATTCTCTCAAGATATCTCGAAGAAGGTTTCTAGATAATTTAAAGTAAAAGTGGGCACAACTTTATTAGTAGATCACAAGAGTGCTTTGAGAAACTATCTGTAGGTAGTGTTAAGAGTGATTCTTATCTTTTTTCTCAAGTAACCCTTCTAGAATGCTACAAGACCATTTGTAGAATGTAGACAGTTTTTATTTAGTCTTGTAGATAGTTTTTAGATAATTTATAGTCTATGATAGTTTTCTTAGTAATGCTATTTTAAAACCAAAATACTAAAGCGTTGCAAACATAAGACGCAATTCTCTTAATACTAACAGATTTCAACTTTAATGGCTAACAAAATATAAACTATCAAAATTGCAACATGGCGAAATTTGATATAATATTTCTGACTTTTTCGCGCCATGTTTAATCGGTTAGAAAGCGCAAATTGACGTGCGACTTTAAATACATTGTGAAAAGTGATGTAAAACCTGTGTAAAAGTAATGCGCTCGCTAATTTTTAAATATTTATGTACTAAATATAAACTTAATAAAATACAGTTATCGATTTTCGGATTTAAATATTTATAGAAAGTTTATATTTACAAAATAACTCACAAAATAAACCATTTCCAAAAAGTTCTAGGCTTTTTTCAAGCTAATTTCAACTTAGATTTACTTTTTAAAAGGAAAAGAAATTTTTCTCGGCTACTCATAGTCATTCTTTAAAAATAAAAATGGCGATAAGAATTTAAAGCTTTTTTCAAAACACAGTTGGGACATTTTATATAGCTTTGTCTAAAGAAAAACTTTAGAATACAAAATTATTTTTACTTGCTTTAGATTACTTGACCTTGTAGAAGAACTTACACTCCTATGAAGTTTTTATGATTGTCTACAAAACGCGATGTTTCTAAGCGATTTTTTTCTTTTGACAGTATTACAAAACCTTTATAAACCTTTATAAATATTGAGCGTATTATGCAATAAAAAACTTTTCAAAACACTAGGTCAAAAAAACAATTTAAAAAATCCAACTTGTCACAAAAAAACGTTATTCTGTATAATTATATGGAATGTGTTATATATGACTAGAAAGGTGGATGAATTCCCTATCATATAAATATAAGGAATATTTTAATGACATACCTAACTTATGTTGGAAGAAATAAAATTTTCATTATGAATTGGAGGTTATTTCTTCACGCCAACCACATTTCACACAATGATTTTACTGTATTCTATTAATAGACGGCACAATACACATACACAACATTAAAGTACAGTAGTTTACGCGTTCATTTAAATTATTTTTATCATTTTACAACACGGAATTACTTCACAATGTTTATTTATTTGTCAACAAACAAATGCCGGCCATGACCGGCCCGAGCGCGAATTACGACTATTGTATCCAGCGTTGCCAATTTGTGGGGAATTCCCCAAATTGTGGGGAGTTTCAACTAGATTGGGGATTTTGTGGGAATTGGCGCTATGTGAGGAAAATGTGGGGATTTAATCTATCAATTGCGTCGCTAGTTTGATCGTTACTGTTAGACACACTGTGATGGACTATATCGACGTGTTTTTCAACATGTGTATCATGGCACATCCCTCGTATTATTAACAAGCAGCATAGATAGAATTATTATTACAGCACTTGGTTCTGAATGGTATCTGGTTGTGAAATTACCAGTCCATGCGTGTTGAGTTCGCGATTCTTTCTCCCGCTTAGGCCGGTCCCCGGTATGAAGCAAAACGAAATCAGCTATTGATAAACAAAACCGAGCAGTTAGTACTTCCACACCACAACTTACCACTCCTCAACTTCAAATATTAAATATAGGTCGAAACTCATTGATTATTTCTCTCGTTAACTAGTGTCACCAAACGCACAACAAATAATCAATTTACTTAATTTTTTAAGGCAAAGAAAAATTATTTTTTGGTCAGACTGATTACAGATTAATGTTGAATCTAATTAATATTATAATTAATATAACTGCCTCCGTGGCCGAACGGTTACCATGCCGGACTGCCATGCAGAGGTCCCAGGTTTGATTCCCGGTTCGGGAGAAATATTTGTATGCCCTACATTTATTTCACTCGTGAGTTTGGGTGTAATTTGTGGTTGTCTACGTGTGTGTCCATGGCACCCGCGACACAGGGTTTCCCTAGTGCGGGGCTATGTTGAGTGTGTACGTTATTATTATTATTATTATACGATTATAACAATTTAAGGTCATCCAATTTTATAATTAGTTTACTTTTGCATTCTGTTTACATTCACAGCAAACGTAATATATTATTACATTTTGAGTTTCTTAATTCTTTATTATATTTTTAAGCGAGGTATTTCTAATAAATAATGAAAATTCGAGATGCGAGGAATTTGTGGGGAACATGAACTTTGCTCTTCCCAAATTTAAGGATTTTAACCGTGATTTTTGGAGATTTTGAACAATTGGCATTGGCAATGCTGATTGTATCGAATGATGTGATGTAATGACTTAATATCCAATGTTCACCACCTCCACTAGATCTTTTAATATTCTTTACTTTATCCATTTTGCATGAACTTTTACAACGTCCAATAGAGTAAAAACCCTACTTGTAGTATTTTTTATATTTATATAAAATCTACTGAAGACACGCTATAACGTGTTTGTGAATAAGTACAAACACTACAGAATGTCTATAAATTAAATATATCTAGAATAAACTTAAGAACACTGGTTTTTAGAGTATTAATAGACTTTACTGGATTTGTATAGAACAATTTTACTAAAAATAATCAGTTGTTCTACAGATGAACTTAAAATAAGGACTATAAGAGTAAATCTTAAAAGAGATTACACTTAATTAAGTTGTTTGGTATTAAGGTGTTAAAAAATTTCACTTGAGTTAAGTCTATAGGAACAATTTCTTTTTTCTGAAACCATTTATAGAGAACTATTATCTAAATCAATATCATATTAAGACTGTTTATAGATATAACAGTTTTAAGGCGTATTAAGTGTACTCCTTGAGTTCTGGTGTACTAAATTGAAACTTGAATCAAAGTATTTTCAGTCAGTTATATTGTCATGTGTAGGATTTGCATTAATATTAAAATTTTATTGTATTTGAGTTCTGTTGTATTTGTTCAATTCAGTAGAATTGAATCTTCTCAGTAGGTGGTTTACATGCGTGTCTATATCGCACTAATTAAAGTTATCCATTACAATTGTTTTGACATGTACCACCACAAAGTTTCAAATCGTCGATTTCTCAATTATAAACAATCATTCTTTCACTGAGTTTCCACCGATCTGTATTCCCTTATTATTTTAGAATTCACGTAGTTAGCTAATGATATAACATCTTAGAAGATAGGTCTTTTTTATATCCAGGTTAACATAGTACATTATTAGAACATAATGCACACGCCAGCACATCAGGCTACACATTGATGTATCTTGTTCCGTTGCACTGGAGGTAATTTTCGAACAAAAGTGTGTAGTCTGATGTGCCGTTGTCCGTACAATTACAATTCAGAAAATACACAAACAATGCAACATAAACTTTAGTCTGTACAAAATAAGGCAACATTTCATTAAACAAAAAATGAAAACGGAGCTGCAGCAAGCGGCGGCGGGCTGCGGCAGACGCACTTTATACTTTATACTCGTAAAATGCAATATACTATAGAACATACATACTATCTACTAAATGAAGTATTCATTTCTTCTAACAAAAGAGCTGGATAGCTACGACGCGCGGCTTTTACTTTGCATTCAAAGAAGTACCGACTTTATTTAGTAGAAATGAAATTCTATACTGTATTGCATCTATAGTAGAGATGTATATAGATTTAAAAAATATATACGTTATTGTTGAGAAGTTAAGCTATACAGTATTGCCCGAGGTGGGACAAGGTGGTGCCGGCAGGCTGCGTTGAACTGCGGCTTACTCTTTTTTAGAAGAAATATATACTCTATTCATTAGAAAATATGTTCTATATTCTCTAATAAATTAATTAAATTAAATCATTTTATAAAGTGGGCCCGCCGCCGCCTACTGCAGCTTCGTGTTCATTTTTTGTTTAATGAAATGTTGCCTTATCTTACATCTACACGATAAGGTAACATTTCATATCCCCATACAGTTTACGTTGCATTCATCACCACGTTGGACGCATCGAGGCACGTCGCGCATTCATGGTGACAATATGAGGCAATCCTTTCTTTCTTACTAAATGAAATGCTATAAAATTGATTGACTCACTTATTTATTCACGTTAAAGTTAATGTCGTGTCGTATCAGGAAATCAAAGTGAGGGCGCTGTACAGAGATGGTTGGCGATTACTCCACCGATAAGAGCCATGCTCTTCAAAAAAGATTTATTCACGAAGTCAAAAATGCACCGAAATATAATGGGCTTTATATTTAAATTATAAAAAGAAATTTTCTGTGTGAAAATAAATATTTTTTACATAATTAATAAAGTCACATATGCAAAATGACAACTTTTCAGGTTTAAAGATACTACGGACGAGTTAAGTTGATAACATTTTATACTTTAATGGTAATATTTATTTATTTATATATTTATTAAATATTACTATATAAGCATAAAAAGTTAGTAAATTCGTATTATTTTTATGACATTTATGTGATAAAAGAACTTTGACGTGTGATCACATGTGGCTTTCTTATACCAAGGATACATAATGGTTTGCTACAGATTTTCAGTCTTTTTGGGATAATAGTTTTTTTTACAGTATCAAGTGACAGGACAAACAAATCGTTCGCCTGATGGTAAGCTACACGCCTGTCCATACCAGTTGCAGTGCCACTCAAAGCTTTATATCGCAAAGATCTGAGGGGCACTGCCACTGCGCCCATCACCCTGAGACATATGTTGACAAGTCCCATGTGCCTGTCATTTCACTAGCATCCTTACCCTTCAAAACTGGAACATAGTAATGCTGACATTAGTTAAGTTTGAATGCGTTCCTCATTTTTAATTCAAATTAAATGTAAGACGTACCTACAAGAATCCTAAATTTCCTTGCTAGAGTTATAATGGAAATAACTTTTGAATATTACTTCTGGTTGAGTCATTCAACTCGCGGATTCGATTTAAGCGGTCCCGAGCTAGTCGATAAATTAGCCTGATCGATATTTAAGATAGCTATTATTACGAGTATTATCATCAATTGTTAACTATCTAACTGGCGTATTGTAAAAATCTTTCTTAAAAACCACATAGTTGTACTATCAAATATCTGATCTTAAGGTGAGAAGTTACTTCAAACCGGGACAGTCCTATATCTTCTGCTAAGTTTAGTTTATAGCATCCCTCCCTATCAACCTTTAGTTATACGGGAGGGTATTAAGCAAACCTGCACAGAGACCTTCTTAGGCAGGTTGACACAGACTTTATCCGGTTCTCGAAAGGCTAGTGCCTTGGATGAGCAACCTCCTTATTGTCCAGATAGATAACGGAATTGTTGGTGCGCTCACTTCCCATTATGCATTTGAACAATGCACAAGTGCACTTAGTTGCCACCGCTAAGCCGTTGACTCTAAATTCAACTACCAAATTTAGTAGCAGTAGAGTTCCTCGTGAAAGAGTCCAAGGATGTACTGCTACCTTACCTATTGCTGCCGCCATGCAGTAATGTTAGCATTACTGCTTTCCAGTTTTAGATGGTAAGAGTGCTGGTGACATTACAGGTACATGGGATTTGTCAACGTATGTCTCAGGATGATGGGCGCAGCGGCAGTGCCCCTCAGATCTTTGCGATTTAAAGCTCTAAGTGACACTGCAACCGTCATGGACAGGTGTGTAGCTTACCATCAGACGCACGACTTGTTCGTCCCGTCACGTGATATTATAAAAAAAATTCCGATTTATTAAAGGAACTATCGGTACGCTCACTTCCCGATGACGAAGCTTTTCTCCAATTCCAAAAAAAAGTTGCTACAACTGTACCAAGCTCAATTCCGGACATGTATGGAGTACTGCTGTCACATATGGGATGGATCTGCTAAATACCAGTTGGAAACGTGCCGAAAGGTTTATCGGTGACTGGGAATTCGTAGAGGCGAAGACTTATATCAGTATTTTACAGGATATATCACCGGAAAGTATGCGACGGAACTGCATGAAAATATTCCGTCATCCCTTTTCTATTACCAGGGGACTAGGCGTATGCTGGGTTTGTGGATATAAAGATTCGAAAATTTATATGACGTACGGCTTTAGAGTGGAATTTCTAGTCTTCAGATTTGTTCCCAAACCTAACTTATACCTTTAAACTTAAACTTATAACTTGTACCTTTTCAAGGCAAAAGTGAACAGGCATTACATAGGTGTGCATGATCCATCGTCAACCTCATCGTCACTTTGAGCACTTATTTTAATCTTAAAAAATATATGTATTTTTATGTTACGTGAGGCGCACTATAAGTTTCCGGAATGAATAAGAAAAAAATACTATAAATAAATGGTCAGAAATGAATTTATTGTTTCTCAAAATGTTCTCCGTTAGCGTTAATGCACTTTTCCATACGAATGAACCAATTTTGAAAACATTTATGCCACTCCTCCGTGACAATTTCTGAAACATATTTTTCATACTTTTCGACAGCCTCTTCAGTGATGAAAATCGTTGACTGCGTAACTGGGTCTTAATTTTTAGAAATAAATAAAAGTCACAAGCTGCCAGGTCCTTCAAAAATCCAATTGTCTGTCTGGCCGTGTGAGAACTGGCATTATCGTGGTGCGAGATGATACGACGTTTACGGTTATTTTTACGGAGTTTGTCAATAACTTCCGGCAAACAAATGGTGGTGTACCAATTACTATTCGCGGTACAACGATTCTCTAAAGCAACAGTAGCCACGTGTCCAGTTTTATTAAAAAAGAAGCTTTTGAAAAAATAAAAGTTGTGTGGAGAAGCATTTGGCCAGACCGGCAAAATGATAGTGACGGAGTGAAGATATTTGTGTTTTCCATCCGTTACTCTTATCTCTGGACTGTGTTCGTACTTTCCATCAGGCGCGGTGCAGTCATTTTGCCGAGTCGTAATAAAAAAAAAAGCAATCATCCGCTTAGAGGCTCTTTGCATGCGCGCCACTTTGGTTGATTTCGGCTCATCTCGAAAGACCCATACGCTCAATTGCTGCTTTGTTTTGAGATTGTAACTATAAATCCATGTTTCGTCACCTATTACTATATCCTATACCAAATTTGACGTCCCTTCGTTGAATCTGGTAAGCATGGCATTGCACCAAGTGACGCGATCCGTTTTTTGAGCCTGAGTCAAATAGTGTGGGATCCACCGAGAGCACAGCTTTTTCACAGCCAAATGTTTGTGTAGTATTGAATGTATTTGACTCATGCCTATGCCTAAAGATGCCCGAATCTCATGGTATGTCACATACCTGTCTATTTTGATCATACGGCGCACAGCATCGATGTTCACAGCAGTGGGGGGCGACCACCACTTTTCACAACTTCGTCACTGAGATTCACACGAACGCGTTTGAATTCTGCAAACCAGCTATAAATAGTCGTCTTGCATGGTGCTTTATCGCCACACAGTTCATCATCATCATCATCAGTTCACAGCAGTTTGAAGCCAAGCGAAGCTCCGCTGAGCTGTTACATAGCACTTAAAGTCGTAGTATGATTATGCTACGAAAATTTCCACTAGTTCAATCCATGGTGATTTAGATAACCAATTTCTAAAATGACGCCACAGTGTAAAAACAAGTGACAGTCAGATGAAACATACTGTACTCTATAGCCATAGAGTTCCATTTTTAAATGTTGTAATTACTTTTTAAATATTGTTTATGTAAGTGGCCAGCTCCAGAAACTTATAGTGCGCCCTATGTATATAACAATCTAAGTTCCTGAGAAAATTGTATGGTAGATACTTTCTAAGACTTCTATTGTGCTACGCAAATAATGTTAATAATAATATTATCATGGCGAAGATTAGATGAAATAAATTTAAGTTAAGAGCGACATATTTTCTTTTCTTTCAGTAATCAGTAGGAAATAGACAGAAAGCTTCGTTTTAGTTTAGTGTTGATAAACTATTCCACACGGCCCAGAAAACATTTTTATACCATGTGTCATTTTATATGCTTTTGTCTAAATATTTTTATACGATTATACTGTAATATTAGAATAGAATATACGTATAATGGCAGTAGTTATACATGCCGTGCTAAAGATTTGTCATTGTTCATGTAAGTACAATTCTATTTCTTTACCTTCAAGCTTCAGAGTTATTTGAATTTTACGGAAACGGGCTTAAATCACATATGAAATCAAATACTGTCGTAACTCAAGAATGATGGAATTTAGAAATCTTAATGTCATGTCATGAAATCTTAATGATAAAAGTTTTGCAGATATATTATTATCATTAAGAATTTTTTTAATCTAGTAAAATTTTACTTTGGATATTATATGTATAGACACAAAAGTAATTAAAGTAAATTTAAGAAAAACAATCGGTAATACCCTCATGCGAATATAATCTTAATATTCGCTTGAGGGTATTACCGGTTGTTTTTTGTATCTAAGCAGTTAGAGACTTGTCACACTTATTAACGCGGAATCTTATTACATGGACTTAAAGCTTTTTTGACTGTCTTAATGCGATTCAGTGGCCGATTCCGCTTTCAAGGAAACCTTTTAATTGGAGTAACGAACTGACGAACGAGAAAATTATAATATCAAACAAAAATCAAAGGAAAGTTTACATTGGAATCGTCCATAGATACGCGTAAGTATGCTTCCGTAACATTCGAACATATTGGAACTGGATAAAATAGTACTGTATAATATTTTACATTATTACTGTAGCTTATGTAGCGGATTTTTGGTTTAAGGATGTTGTTTATAAATTAGAAGTATTGTAAATTATTTTTGAAATAGTTGATTTTTCCTGTTGCCGAGGTTGCGTGTGTGCCACCTCGCGTGTGCGCCGCCCGCTGCTGTTCGCCGAGCCAACATGATCGATATGCCAGTAGGAGTACACCACTTACATCGACAGTTACCACATGGTTACCACTTTGTTATTATGTTTGTTAATATTGGAGAATGGCAAATACAAATGACAATGTAGTCATGAGCGTCTTGCTACTTTGCCTACAACATTGGTATTCTTTTCCCTTTCCACTTCTTCCGTTTTCTATCGCTTGGGTAATTGGTACGAATAAATGATTACAAATATGGACACACGCACACACACGCACACGCATATACTTCTAGCCCTGCACTTGGAAGACTCTGTATCTCGCGTAATATGGACACACACATAGACAACTACAAATTACACCCAACTCACGAGAGAAATAAAGGCAATACAAATATGTTTCCTCCGGCCCGGGAATCGAACCCGGGACCTCTGAAAGAAAGAAAGAACGAAATAAACATTTATTCGGCTGTTCACAAATAATATTGGAACATAATAACTAACACAAAATCTGTTAAAAAACAAAAAAAAATTAAGATAACTAATAGATTAAAAATTAAAGTATACAATATTAGCCGAAAAGGTTAGCCAGCTCACTTTATGCTGGGCAGAACCTCAGTGCTGGTTTTTAGCTAGAGCCTAAGAGTGCTTCTGCGTGGCAGTCCAACATGGTAAACGTTCGGCTACGGAGGTAGTTAAATAGATTATAATATTCCTAAAAGCCATGGTAGCCTAATTGTTTGACCTACCGCCTCTCGAGCAGAGGCCGTGAGATCGAATTCGGGTTCGTACTTCTGAGTTTTTCGGAATATAATATGTGTGAAATTTAATTTGAAATTTACCATGAGCTTTTCGGTGCAGGAAAACATCGTGACGAAACCTGCACGTCGAAGAAGGTTCACAACCCTCGGAAAACGTGTCGTGTCCAATCCGCATTCGGTCAGCGTGGTAGACTATGGCCTGAGAGGAGATCCGTGCCCAGCAATGGGACGTATAAATGGGTTACACGAAATATTGTATTCCCGGTATAGATAGATTTTTAATCTTCAATCAAGAATTTTCAAATTTTTCTTAGTTGTTTTGAGATTTTTCGTCAATGTAACAGATTGGCTACATTGCCAGATCTTAGATTGTAATTTTTCCTCAATAGTCTAATTTTTTGACATTTTTTCGCAGGAAATCGTTATAACTTTAGTGTGTGGCCATTTTGAAACCCTTGTACTATGAATCTTGACTCGTTATTTGTAAATGGCAACTCTATTACGTGTAGATCAGTTTCATATCAAAGTTGGGTTTCTAACATTCCAGACTGTCCTCTTCTAATGAATTCCTGTATGTGGCGAATCGTAGTCTAATTTTTTGACATTGTTTTGAAGGAAATCGTTATAACTTTATGGTGGCAATTTTGAAACTCTTGTATTTTGAGTTTTCCACATGAATCGTTTAAAACCCTTTTAAACTCAGAGAAAGAGAGCACCGAGAGCTGTCCTTAAGTTTATTCGCTATAAATCGTGTGATTATCCTTCTCATAAATTGTGCAGCGAGTGTCAGGTGCTACCGGTAAGGCAATTATATATTCTCCGTTCCATTTTATATTGTCATAATATTCTGCCATTGGTCAGAAGAGTACTTTGCAAAAGGCATGAGGCATTTGGATGTCACGCTTTCTTATGTCGTCACGTGTTCATTATGTCGAACTGTAAATAATATAACTGTAAGTAATATAATGAAATTAATACACTGGTTTCTATTTATAATTTAAATAAATATAATGTGAAATTTAAACCTTAAGTGGTAGCAAACTTTAGATGCAAATGAAATTTGGTCATTGCATACACAGTCACTATTAATAAATTTAACATTTCAACATGTATTGTTAGCATTATTGCGTTTTGGTTTTGAAGGTTAAGGGTGCTGGAGAAATTACAGGCACATGGAACTTGTCAACATATGTCTCAGATCCAGTCAAATCCAGTGCCCCACAGAGCTTTAAATCGCAAAGATCTGAAGGGAACCGTCACTTCGCCCGTCACCCTGAGACATAAGGTGATGTCTCATGTGCCTGTAATTTCACGAGCACCCCACCTTTAAAACCAGAACGTAATAATGTTCACATTACCGCTTGACCGCAGAAACAGGTAAGGTGGCAGTACTTCCCTGAACGAACTCTTACATAAGGAGCTCTGCTACTAAGTGTAGATGTAGTCACAAGTATATATGAATAAACACTCACTGACAAATAAGATACGTAATAAGATAGTCGTACTAGTTCACAGATGGTGCCGGAAGTTTGGAATTATTCTAGATTCACCCGTCTTACCCGCCGCTCTCTGGGCCACAAGCACCGCTCAATATTCCCTAACACATGTCACGGCTGTCGTCATACGCGAATCTCAGCTTCAAATCGATTCGTCGCCCGTGGCTAAATCGGATGCTGCTCGCCTTTTAACTCGATCAACCTTAAATGTTTTCCAATGATTCCTAGTCCCACATTATATTTGAGCACACCTATAAAAGTCACTAATGGGCACTGGTCTACGTTACTGAACAGTATTAGATATTAGTCCATCACATGTAATCATCTTGCCACATTTCGCTCTATGTAATGAATGATAATATGATCTTAGTATAGAGTACTAAAGGAGCCGACCTCAAAAGTTCGTGGAATTACTATTCTATCTATCTATTTGCCTTTTATTGAAATCGGTTACTGGAAAGTGTGCGAAATCGGATTCAACTCCTAGTTTTACTCATTGGGGTGGAATATTTTCGTTAAATTTAAATGGGCCCAATATTGAGGCACCCTCTTTCCAATAAAAAAATAATCATGACAATTGGTTCACACATCGTTATCTTATCGCGTAACATACATACAAAAAAATACAGTCGAATTGAGAACCTCCTCCTTTTTTTAAAGCCGGTAAAAGAGCTGACAATTCTGTAATTTGTAATTCTCTAAAATCAATTGAATTTGTAGCTTATTGAGGAAAAATTACGAGTATTGTCAAAAATCGAATATTGTGTGATTTTTAGTGGAAGAAAAAAGACACCCTGTTATCTTCGTTTTTCGTGTGTTGTTTTTGCAACATGCCGTTTAAATGTTTTAGAGAAGCACATAAAAGTTCAGGTCAATGTTAAAGTTTACGTCCGGTAGCACACGCTAGAATATATATGAACGGCCAATGCATACTGTACTCTACTTCCTTTAGAAAACCTTTTAAATATTTTGGAAGTTGGTAATACTATTAAAATTGCAATAGAGTTCTATTTTTCATAAAAAAGGTCTTTGTATGTAGCAATCGCAAAATCGTAAGAACTCGGTATGAATATGAAGTTTATTAATATATATTTTTAACCGACTTCAAAGAAACGGATTTTTCTATTCGTCTGTATTTTTTTGTGTGTATGTTGTTACGTGATCATTCCGACATTTGTCAACCGACTTCGATGACTCTTTTTTATGAGAATAGTGGTACTTTAGTACTGGTTGCACTCGAATTTGAAGAAAATATTTACCAATAATAATAATAGGACTGCTAATTGTGTTACAACACAGTGTAGTCGGGTATTTAGTACTGTCCCGACGAGTACCAAATAGCTATTTTTATAACTAATTTGACCATGAGACTCCAATTTATCAAAGCTACTCTTATTTCTAGGGATAACAAACAAATCAACTAGATGGCGCTTATTTCACAGATTTTTTTATGGATATATCCGGCTTTAATTTGTTTAGGATTAGCGCCATCTACCAATATTAGCAAAGGGTAATTAATAAATTAGTATGTAGCACACAATGCCATCTATTGATACGCTTATTTGTCAAAGTTCAGAAAAAAATTTTAACTCGTGTTCGATATTTGAACAATATTGCAAAGAAAAAAAAAACTGATTTATTGTATTTCACATTAACTCTCTCAGCGCCACAGAACTAACGATTTTTCTGAAGTAGCAGACCATGTGGGCGGCGCGAGAGACACGCATTGTTTTTCACAGCACGCTACGCCTAATCTTAAGTACCTTTAGTAGCAAGCCATGTGGTCGGCGCGCGGGACTCACATTTGTTTCACAGTACGCCGAGTCTCATCTTGAGTAACTTTTGTAACAGGCCGTGTGGGCTGCCGACGGGACACTTCCAAAGTTTACTAGCAGGCTGCTTGGTACGCCGTGAACCTACCAAAAACAGATGGATGTCGGGACGAGATCGATACTTGATTACGATCTGGATTAGTTCTTAGCGGAAGAGCCAAATAATTGGCTGTGTTCGCCGAACGCACAACTTATATTGTCGGCCTGCTGATGCAAATTTTGACTGGTCAGGACTAAGAAAATCGAAAATAAAATTTGATTCCTAATTGTGGTATGCCGGTGACCCACATGACCTGTTCGATAAAATTCGAAAATACATGGTTGCCTGCTGGAGTGGAAATTATGTAGGCGGCCGACGGGCGACAAGGCTTGCTGGTTAACTAGTGGCTTGCTGCAGTCGAATTTTTGTGGGCGGCCGGCGGTCCACATGGCGCTGAGAGTGAGAGGATTATATGATACATGGCCATCTACATAATATAAACTACTTCCAGGCCACCGTTTAGCGTCATCTAGATATAAAACGAGATTTTGATCTATTTCAGAGTTACGATCTGTATTATGGAGATTTTTTAGATAATATTAAGGGATGGGACGAAAAAGTCGTGCGCCTGATGGTAAGCTACACGCCTATCCAGTTGCAGTGCCACTCGGAGCTTTAAATTGCAAAGATCTGATTGGCACTGTCACTGCGCCCGCCAACCTAAAGATATAAATTGACAAGTCCCATGTGACTATAATTTCACCAGCACCCTTACCCTTCAAACCCGGAACACAGTAATGCTAACATTACTGCTTGGCGACAGAAATAGGTAATGTGGCAGTACTACCCTGGATGAACTCTTTCACAAGGAGCTCTACTGCTGCTAAAAATTAGATCAGCAGTTAAAAATTTAATTAGATTAGAAGATTAGCAGTCCTCTTGACTAATTGGTTCTTTGATTAAAATTGACCGATGTTTTTATTAAAAATCCGCTGGCACGAGCGCCCCACCTTCACGTGTACTTTAAACCTGATTGTACCATATAGACAGTCTCTACACAGCGTTTGCCATAAATCGGCACGTCAAGTCTCATGGGAGGGTGTCACTTTGGATGTGGGTTCTCTATTTATTGCTTCGCTACTGTAGTTGGATGGTTCACTCAACTACTAAATTTACCTGTTGAATATTATTTTGGCTTCAGTTTCAAGAAGAGTAGTCTACATCAAACGTAAATTAATATACTCGTATGTAATTTTCAAAAACGTTACGTAAACAGTCGTTATAATTGTAAATCAAGATAACTTTTAACCCCCGACACAAAAGAGGGGATCTAGCGAATCGCAACAATTGCTACATATCTATTTTGTATATACGTATATTTCATAATATAGTCTTTTTAGCAGTTTAATTTTAGATTGAAATTCTAAACTTAAATGTATTTGTTTATAGCGCATATTTCTTTGTTATTTTCAATGTTGTTTCTGCTTTCGTTGTAACTTTATATTGTCGTTTAAATACAGTAAGTACATTTCCTGTGGTCTTGTTTACACTCCCATAGCACCCGAACCCCATTGATACAGTCCATTACAGGGGAGTTATTAGTTTGATGCCGTTGTCTGTCTATCTGTCTATAATATCCGTTTGTGGCCTCGTAGCTTCCAAACGGGTGGACTGGTCTCATATTTTTTATTTGAAAACTAATTTAATCGGTATAGTTCTTTGTATGATGAACTTTTATTCAGTTCTTAAAAGATCATCAGGTTTTTGTTCCCAGTTAGTGTAGGGAGGATCTGGTAAAAGAGGCTAACATCATGGTTAACTTAAAGACCAAATCAACCTGACTTTGCTAGTTTGGCCCCGTCGAGAGTATGGGTGAGTATCGTGCATTCAAGAGAGCATATCTGGGGAACCAATTGGCAAAAGGCCGGTTGGACGTCCTAGTTATCGCTGGATCGACCAAGTCCACAGAGACCTGGGTGAGCTTCAAATAGACGATTGACAACAAGCGGCACAGAAGAGAGAAGAGTGGCGCATCTTAGTGTCGGAGGCCAAGATCCACTTCGGGTCGCTGAGCAAGCGAAGTATAGGGATCTCAGCGACTTGAAACATGATATACACTAATATGGTATATAATCTTGATGCAGTAACTAGGAGTATTCAGACTACCTAACTCCTCAACTACTTACACAAGAACTGTCGGGTTTGAGCTTTTTAAAATGGTTTCGACGAGTTGTTAGTTTACAGGTAGCGAATAATCAACTTTTTGGAGTACACTGCTTTGTATCGGGGGCATTTTGAAATAATTTTAGTGTTATTTATAGAATTAGAACATAGTGAAACCGAAGAATATTCATTTAAGACAGTGTTGTAAGTATTCCAATTCAGATCTTGACGTCAGTTATATAGTAAACGATAAGTGTATATTTACAAAAAACAACCCCTGTAGTTTTGTACTTATTATTCTCAGGGGAATCAGCCTTACGAATGAGCAGTAGAGTTAATCAATATGATGATTTCAAGAGCACTTTGCATACCTATGAAAAAAGGATGATTTGACATTGTGTATCACTGTATAATGACGTCACTACACAACGCATAAATATTTGATTTTGATTTTTGCTTCTATGCACATTTCGTATACAAATACCTGCGAGCAGCGTCATTGGTGAAAACTGGATTCACTGCTAACTCCATCTCTGCGTATTTGATGATCGTGTTAAAAAAGATTGGATTTCATGCCGTACTTATTGGAGATCCCCGATATTGCGGCCTAAAGCATAAAAATGATATCATAGTGACTTTAGTGATTGTATTTTTTTCAAATTTATCAGAAAGACTTTAGAAGCCTATTTTATTTGAACCCACGTTTGTTACCTTTAAGTTAAAAGCATTTAATTCTAATATTTGGTGGCTTGACGTTCCGAGACAGGAAGAAAATTCGACGTAAGGTGTGTAAAGTTCTGATATTTCTCTCTGGATATTTTCAGCAGGATACCTCTTTTATGCTGCTATTATACAACCTTTATTAACACATTTCTGCAGAGACATGGACACACAAAGCCGCCGACGTGACAGGCAGAGAATTGACGCCTTTGAAATGTGGTGCTGGCACTGAATGTTCAGTATATCGTGGACAGCTCGCCGCACCAATGTATCTGTGATTGAGGGAATCAAGTTAGAGAACACACAGAATCTGTTGTCAATCTGCACGCACCATATTTTGGTCACGTGTCCTGTAGAGATGCTGATAACTTGGAGTGTTTGATGTTGGTGATCCACCGGTAAGGTGGAAGGAAAGAAACCTAGAGGCAAGAGTTCCGAAGGGTCGTCGGATCCGATCTCCGAACAATTAGAGCTACTTGTCAATGCCGTACTCCACCAGACGACTAAGCGTAACCGATGGAAACAGGCAATTGGCAGGATGAAGTGGAGTCACGATCCTCAGCAGTGAAGAAGCGAAGTAGAACATATTTCTAAGTTCAAGGTCAATCTTGGGGCAGCAAATACCTACTACTGTTCAAATACTTAATATGGATAAAATAAGCGTGACGTTAAACATGCACATACATTATTACATCAGTTGAGATAATAAAAGTTTCGTAGTAGTAGCGGTCTTTGTGACAGGTCGTCCAGGGAAGTAAGTAGAAAGAACTGCCACCGTACCTATTCCGCCGCCGAGCAGTAAAGTGAACATTATTGTGTTCCGATTTTAAAAAGATAAGGTGCTGGTGAAGTTACCGCCGCATGGGACCTGCGAATTTTACGTCTCAGAGCTACGAGTGCAGCGGCAGTGCCCCTCAGATCTTTGTGATTTAAAGTTCTGTGTGACACTGCAAGAGAGGTGCATGGTGACAAGCATCAACGCTTGTCACCATGCAAAAATTTATTCATCCCGTCATATTATATCATTAAAAAATATATATATCAAAAGTATCCGCTCTGCTTACTGGCTTTGCGTAAGTATTAAAGGATAATTAGCAGCGTTTGACATAATAGAATTCCAGGAATGTGGCGTGTTCAAATACGAACGAATGCAGCAAGCAGTAATGTCAGCATCACTATGTTCCGGTTTGAAAGGGTAAGGGTGATAGTGAAATTAATTACAAGGCACATGGGACTTGTCTACTTACGTTTCGGGTGACGGGCGCAGTGGCAGTGCCCCTCCGATCTTTGCAACTGTTATGGACAGGCGTGGAACTAATCATCAGGCGTACGACTTGACGTTATAAAAAAAAGCTTCTTAAAATAATTGTGTAGTTATAATTAAGGTAGAAGTGTTTTACGTGCAGATGCCGCTTATGTCATCGCCGCCCAACTGTCAAGTCCTAGGTAGAAGGATAAAATAGTGCAAGCGCAATAAAAGGCAAAGGAGATCTGATGCCTTACGTCATCTGTAACGTATTTGCGATACGTAAAGTCGGGTACTCACTAGCGAGCTGTAGCCGTTAAAGTTGCATGTTATTACAAAAATTATAGTGTGTACACGTCGTTCGCGAGGCCGCCGCGAGCGAACGCGTGATGTTCGCATTGAGCCGACGATAACCAGGTACTCATCCTAGCGAGTGAAGACTGTTTCACGCGTACACACTAGAACCTCGTTGCTGTATCTGTTATGTTATAGTTACACATCATAATTCATAATTCATAATTCATAATTCATTTAATCATTGCACGTGGTTTCACTGAGGTGTTAACAATTAAAATATTACAACACATGAACCCTGTAAGGGCACTAATGATTTTACCTTAATTACACTGCATGCTGTGTCATTCAATAATTCTATTCCTATACGCTAAATACAATATAAAAATCCAAATCTCAATAATTAAAATCATAAATGGTACAAATATAGTAAACTTAATTTGTTATATAATGCAATTCATAATTCATTCATTAATTTGATAAAACAATGAAAATATAAAAAGTGAATAATCTTAACCATGTCTTAAATTATTATTATGTCAAAAACGTGCTAAAGAACAATTAATGATTTGTTAATAAGGAGTTGATAATGGAAGTCAGTCGTTATTAAAATATTATGTCATGCCATGTCAAATTGTAGTTTTTGTTTAAGTAGTCATTGAAAAATCATTCAAATTTTGATCATTCAAAAATTCATAAATTGTATAATAGGTTTTTTGTATTAGCAAATGTTTTAGTTTTTTTTATAAAGGATGCTGTGTTTTGTTCTATTTTGATATTTTCCGGTATTTTGTTAAATATTTTAATTGACATAGCTAGGGGGCCGGATCCATACATTTCCATTTTGGATTTTGGCAAGATCAGTCTATTAGGGTATCTTGTGGGGAAGCGATGTTGTTGATCTCCCTCCCTTGTGTAAAAACTTGGATATCTTCTGACAAATTTGGCGGTTTCCAGGATATATATAGATGGCAGAGTTAGAATTTCTAAGCTCTTAAAATACGGTTTACACCTATCGGTATTCTTTAAATGTTTTATAATTCTTATACATTTTTTCTGTAAAATTAATAATGAATCTACTTGTGAACTGTTCCCCCATACAATTACTCCATAGCTTAGCCATGCATAAGCATAAGCGTAATATGCTGTTATGGCGGTTTTTTCATTTGTGGATTTTTTAAGCATCGCTAATGAGTACACGGCTTCAGATAATTCCTTAGCATCCTATCCCAACATTTTTTAACAGATAGACCGTCTTGCACTTCGTCAGTCTACTTTAAAGAAATGCATAATTCAAATTATCAATTCACTTTGAATGGTTAAATTTTGACCAAATTGAGTATCTAAAATAATGAAACAGATGTAACACCAAAAAATGTAAAGCACACTGGATAGAAACTTCATTGATGGATGAAAATGCTCTTTGAACTTCCAACTTTTATGCCATTTGAAAAAAGGACTAGCAAGTCACAGCTTGCCGTAATGATGTGAGCTCGTTCTGTGCTCAAAATGGAAATATTGTCTTTCCAATGTAATCACCATCATGTTCATCATGTTACTTTTTTCACTTGGCAGTAGTTTTTAGAAAATGAGATTTTTTATTTATGTTATATTGTTTTGATGTAGCACATTAATAATAATTCTTGAACGTTAGATAATAAGCTCACCTACTGAGACAATACTACAAAATTTAACATCAATATAAGAGTTCAAGCCTAATGGTTTGACCTACCGTGTTTCAAGCAGAGGCCATGAGTTTGAATTCGGGCTCGCACCTTTGTGTTTCTCGGAATTTGTGAGCAAAATTTAATTCAAATCAATGATTTACCATGAGCTCTTCGGTGCAGGAAAACTTCATGATGAAACCTGCACGTTGAAGAAGGTCCACAACCCTCGGAAACCGCGTAAAGTCCCCAACCTGTTGACGAGCGTGTCAGAATATGGCCTAAACCGTCACTTCAGAGAAGAACCGTGCTCAGCAGTGGCACATATAATAATAATAACGCACACACTCAACATAGCCCCGCACTAGGGAAACCCTGTGTCGCGGTTGCCATGGACACACACTTTGACGACCACATTTACATCCAAACTCACGACAGAAATAAATGTAGGCCATACAAATATTTCTTCCGGCCCGGGAATCGAATCTGGGACCTTCGTGTGGTAGCCGAACTGCCTATAATAACCGTTTGGCCACGGAGGCAGTGAAGGGAGGCATATAAACGAGTTCATTATGAACGAGTAAATTAAATAAGAGGTTAATAGAAAACTGGCTTGGGCACAAATAATATGTGCTTAAAGTGTAAAAAAATAATAATGGTACTTTTCATGCTACATAATTCATAACTCATTTATTTGTGAAAGTACATGTTTTTGAAAGTTTTCGTGTAACAAAATACGTGTAATTTCACCGTGTCCGGCTAAACATTTGGCATACAAGCATTTATTGTATATTGTAGGTACATTTACTCACGTGTACTTCAACAGACTAAGCTAGGTGTGACATGTTTCTTTAATAATATTACATGGGTGTGCATACAAAGATCTAATAGTCGTAAAAAAGACATTTCGAACTCACGTTCGGAATATCGCAAAGTGTATGTACCTAACCGGATTTGTGTTGGGTAACTTTGCCCCACTTACTACAGCGGCAACCCGCATGCTATATACGGCACTGGTTTGAAACATTCTCGATGAAAACACAATAGCCTGGACTTCACACGAGTATAAATATATTCTCACATTGAAAAAGGCCCAAAAACATCAAAGATTCACTTTTACTATCCATTCTTGTGTGTAACATGCTTCCTACGATGTCATTTGGACTACGAATTCTTGGAATCTGAATAACATTATATATTTAAATGGTCAACAAATTACATTTCAAATAGTCAAATTTACAAATTAAATAAGGAATAAAATACAAAAACTGAAATAGTCATCAGTCATCTAAAATAAAAATCCTGCCCTGTATCGTGTCTGGCTCAAAAGTTCACATTATACTGGCACATCATTGTCTCGCTGGACACCTGCTGAACCAACCACGACTCACTGCGGTGATAGCAACACCTATCTCTGAGTCGCCGACCTAACTCTTTAAATAAGTCTCGAGTTGGAATTGTGTAAAAATATGACTTAACTCACTTTTATTTTAATCGTATTAAGGAATAGAAGAAAACAGCCTTAATCTATTTAACCATTATCCTTCAGATGCGACTGAGGCAGTTTGTAAGAATAGGAATATGCGGTGTGTTGATAATGATGTTAAATAATTAAATATTTATACAATTTTTTATCTGAACTCGTAACTGGTTATTAATTGAATGTATATGTTAATGGCAATGTGTGTAATTCAGAGATTGTACGAGTAGAATACCTAGTTATTCCATACAAAACCGGGCTTCTTTAGGCAATGTAATAGATAATAATTTTTTTTAACTATTATACACATTTCCTAGGCAACGTATAGAGATCTTTTTTTGTAACGCACACACTCTACATAGCTCCGCACTAGGGAAACCTTGTGTTGCGGGTGCCATATGCCTAGGTAATATCGGCCATAGTTTTGGCAAAGTATTAAATTAAAGACAAAAATCAAATTAGTCATTTCTGTTTGCGTTTCAGAGTTGGTTCGACACCCTCCTGTGGGTTTAGGTTAGTTAGTTAGTATATGGAAAAGCTGCACAAGCCGAGCGAGCGAAACGAGCTTGACACAACAGCGACCGGCGAGTGCCCGAACCGATTTCTTTTTGCGTTTCCGAGCTGGAATCAAAATTATTATGGAGACCGGTATTTGAACTAAACTTTAATGTTCAATGTTTTACTTTACATAAAACAAAAAAGTGCTTGGTTCCAATAAAGTTGAGCTTAAATTTTTAAAGTAAGTCAAAGATTATTGGATTTACTTTCAGCTATGAGATAATCACTTAATATAATAGTTTTGCTTAATGCATTAAACAGTATGTTAAATATGATTTACGTAGTGTGCATATCTAAATATCAGTTGTCGTTCCTACTATAATATGCATAATGTTTTAATAACTTAATAGGGATGTTCTTAAACAAATATTATTAATAATTTTAATTACCGATTCTTCGAATTACCTACCTATTCTTACAAAATGAACTGTCGTGACACTTTTACGTGCATAAAATATTATTTTTAACACACAAGTACTTCGTATTATCACGCTGTTTTGTGCACCTACTTTTAACAAATTTTATACACTGCTTAATGCACTTTCGTTATTTTATATATAGCCTGACTGTTTTAGGCATTATATAGAATACCTAGGTGTTGTATAGAATACCGGATTACATACATTGCCGATAACATATATCTTTTGTATACATCTACTTAGCATACAAAGTAAGTAAGGATGAAAACATCCCGAACATCAACAAAAGCGAGAAAAACAATTTTTTTTATCTCGTCTGGTAACTTCGCTTTATGACCTTATTACAGCTACCAAGCGATCATATACACTTTTACATAACTATATTCACTTACAATGTCCAACGCCTAAGTAGGATATACCTACCGCCGTTAGTTGAAAGAGCACATGTGATACTTTTTCAAAAAATATTTACATATACTGCCGTGATCAGCAAAAAAAGACGAATCTGCCTCCATTTTTACTTTTTTCCTAGGTGGATTAAGTATGAAATTATCCTAAGAGAAAAGGGTGTAAGTACCCGCACTTTTATGGTCAAAGCAAGATAAATGGACCCATTTACAAAACAAATTGGTAAGAACGCGTAATTGCATATACACTTCATTTCATTTTAACCACATATTTCAATCACTCAAGTAAATGAAAATACGCAATTCACATTTAACTTTCTAATTCCTTCTTAGCTAAATCTCTACTTGTATGTAGTTAGTGTAAAATGTTATTTTCCCAGATAAACGATGACGGTTACACAATGTTCACAAAAATTTAAAATAAAGCGGAAATGTTACCTTTCATTTAAGTAATAAAAATCTTGAAAATGTCAAACTACGATATTGGAAAGACATTGTAACATACTGCCCTTTCATCGTAATAATATATTAATGTTAACAATAGTGTTGTAATTATGCTAAGTTGAAAAGGTATAAGTGGTTACTTGCCCCCATCTCGCCTGGTATTGAGTATTTTACGAACATTTTTTTACTAAATTGAAAAGGAAAAGGGGTAATTAATAATGAAGCATAAATAATAAAATTAATTCCATATTTTTCTTATAATATAGGTTTATCTTACGTACGTTCGTTTTTTCGTTTGGAAACAGCAGAAATAAAATATCTTTTCATTTAATTCCTTTAAATATTATTTTCCCGGCTTTGAGTTTTTTTCACTAGCGCACTTTCAGTTAACGACGGCAGAATTGTACAGCTTACGAAAGTAGCACGTAGCAGATCTTGCTTGATTCAAATTAATTAATTTCGCTCTGCATCAAGTTGAAATGGGCATCTTCGCAGATTAATCCGCAACAACCCTTCGCAATTACTTTGGACTGCCCATGAATTATTGCTGCAATTTTAGTTGAGGACCTAAGCTAGTAAATGTTTAGCTTAGGTATAGAGACCTACAATCCTCACCAGGTAAGAAACACTATTCCTTGTCATAACTAACGAATTTGTATCTTGGTAACTTTCGAGATATTGGCACTCAAATTTTTTTTTTTTGAAAGTTGTCAATTACTTCGCTTAACAATAAAACTGTAACTAACGAGATATTAAAAAAGCTTATAGGGGGTCATAGATCTCGTTTCGTTGAGCCTAGATGTGTTAGTTATGATAAGCAGGGCCGATCAAATTTTCGAACATTGACTCGAATAATTATAACTTTATTAATATATAAATATAAGTAATATGACGATGTTTTACTACCATTATTTTATATTCAATTATTTTTGTGTAATTACTCCATTAGTTTGATGTAATTATTAACACAAAGACAGAACTTAAAGAAAAACTCTTTCGATCCGGCTGGATTCGAACCAGCGACCTCGCCATACCGTGGCTCACTCGACTGAGCTGCAGAACGAACCAACGAATTGTCTATGTGCTTGCTGAAGATCTTTGTTTTTGGTTTTAACGACTTTTTTGCCGTAACGCCATCTGTGAGAAATTTATGAAAGTTTTTCTCCGCTCTAGATCCGAATTTTTATACAAATGATTTTAATTATAAAATAGATGTTTATTATTAGAGAGCTGTTAGAAGATTAATTAATTAATAATTTTCTTGATTAGTGATGCTGTCTGCTGTTGCATCACGGGCAGAGACATAATTATATTGATGTGAGAACTGAAGATCAATTTAAAATTATTGTATCTATGATTGAGAATATCGCAACACGCTTGATAATTGTTTGATGTGATATTAAGATGCTGTATAAGTTTCTCTGCTTCACCCTTGACCTTGCTCTTCAAGTACTGCATTTTTAATTTTAATAAGTAATTACAATCTTTGAAAATGGAACTCTTTGGCTGTAGAATACAGTTTGTTTCATCTGACTGTCACTTGTTTTTACAATGTGGCGTCATTTTAGAAATTGGTTGTCTATATCATCGTGGATTTCACTAGTGAAAATTTTTGTAGTATGAATTTCTACGAATTTAAGTGTAGTTTAACAGCTCAGCGGGGCTTCGCTCGGCTTCAAACTGCTTGTGGCGATAAAGCACCATGCAAGAGGACTATTTATAGCTGGTTTGCATAATTAAAACGCGGTCGTGTGAAACTCAGTGACGAATTTCGTGATAGTCGCCTGTCCACTGCTGTGAACAACAAAAACATCGATGCTGTGCGCCGTATGATCAAAGCAGACAGGAGTGTGACGTACCATGAGATTCGGGCATCTTTAGCTATAGGCATGAGATAAATACAATCAATACTATACAAACGCTTGGGTGTGAAAAAGCTGTGCTCTCGGTGGATCCCACACAATTTGACTGAGGCTCAAAAAACGGATCGCGTCACTTGCTGCAATGCCCCATGCTTACCAGATTCAACGAAGGGGTGTCAAATTTGGTGTGGGATATAGTAACAGGTGACGAAATATTATTTATAGTTACGATCCCAAAACAAAGGAGCAAACGAGCGTATGGGTCTTTCGAGATGAGCCGAAACCAACCAAAATAGTGGACGTGGAAAGTGCAGCTTTTTTTAAAAAAAATAAACAGTAGGACACGTGGCTACTGTTGCCTTGGAGAATCGTTGTACCGTGAGTAGTGATTGGTACACGACCATTTGTTTGCCAGAAGTTATTGACAAACTCCGTAAAAATAACCGTAAACGCCGTAAACATCTTGCACCACGATAATGCTAGTTCTCACATGGCTAGACCGACAAATTAATTTTTGAAGTGAACAACGTTAACCTTATGAACCATCCCGCGTACGGTCTCGACCTGATACCTTGTGACTTTTATTTATTTCCAAAAATTAAGAACCAGTTACGCGGTGAACGCTTTTCATCACCTGAAGAGGCTGTCAAAGAGTATGAAAATTATGTTTCAGAGTTTGTCACGGAGGAGTGGCATAAATGTTTTCAAAATTGGTTCATTCGTATGAAAAAGTGCATTAACGCTATCGGATAATATTTTGAGAAACAATAAATTCATTTCTGACCATTTATAGTATTTTTTCTTATTCATTCCGGAAACTTATAGTGCGTGTCACGCCCTTTTTTCTACATCTTTGGTCCCACGTACCCCCTTTGTAATAAAAAAGAATCATCGAAATTGAAAAACACAAAAAAAATTCAGATAAATTGGGAACCCCTTTTTTGAAGTCGTTTAAAAATATGTATTGGAATTTTTAATAAATTTCGTATTCATATCGTGTTCGTAAGTTTTTGCGATTGCTACATATTGAAAATGTGACTATATTTGACCGGCTTGACAAAAAGGAGGTTTTCAATTCGGCTGTATTTTTTTTTGTGTGTGCTATTAGTTCGACATTTCGTCGCCTTACTTTGTCAAACTCGTATCTTAAAGCACAAAGCTACTGAAATGCAAAAAATGGATTGTATATACGAATTATGCAGGCTGATTTCACATCACATTTCCTTGATATTTGCATATTTACACACTTGTTATGTATCCAGATTTGCATAACACACATACCTAAAACGTCAGTTCAATGCACTTGCATTCGCGCACCCCGGAACGCGCGCCCCGTGCATTGCAACGTGACCGATGCAAAACTCGTCATTTTAATTATAATTATGAGACACTTTTCGGCCCAACGTTCCTAACATCGGACGTAGACTAAATTCCTTTAGTTAAGATCTTTTTCGTATAAGTACTTTTAGACCTAACGTTCCTAACTTCGGACGTTCTTAAAAATATTTAGTTTAAGAAATACCTGTGTGGAAATTTAATATAGTTATTCATCATATTTTCTGGTCTTTACTTCATCTCCACTGCGGCACCCTATATAATTGGCGCAGTCTTGGAGTTGTAGAGTCAGTAGTAGTTGATTTATCTTAATCTCGCTGCTGTTTTTCGTATCGAACGAAAAAATCTACAATTACGTACCTACGGAGATGCTGGCATTCGGAGGTGAAGAGGATCCCTATCCAAACATCGATAGAACAAGGTTCCAGACACAAAGAAAATATGCAGATATTGATGTAAGTACACATATCCTATTGGTTGCCAATTTCCTATTTGATCCATTCCCCATTTTTTTTTCTTTTCTTTATAAGTGCCTTATTAATCATTCAATATTTTTCACCCTAATTCAGCCCGACTTAGGACTAGTTTTACAGACAGATTTGACAGACGTAACCTGCGTTTTACGCAAATTGATGCTGCTAGATATTTATATACTATTGTAGAAGATTTAGAATCAGATTGTTCTATACATAGTAGTGTAAAATATTCAAAATTTAATATGACTGGGGCTATTCTTTACACGGTTCATAAAACACTTCAAAATGTTTTTGAATTTGAAGAGAATGTTCATGTCAGTTTTTGTAATTTGTTTGACCAGTTAGAAGCATCTTACATCCCACTCCTGGTAAAGAAAAAAAAAAATCGGTATTTAAATAATTTTTAATATAATATAAATATCAGCGGTAGTGTTTCATGTATTTCAATTATAAATATCAAATCCGACAATTAGTAATACTTTACGTACCGGAACCTATTCAAGTGCATTCAACGAGCAAACTATGCAATTTACAAAAGTCAGTGTCCGAACGCGTGGTGTCACATCGCGTAATTTGATTAATTTATGTAGTGAATATGAACATGTATTTTACCTAGAAGAAAAAGTTACATTTACTAACCGCATTAAGCACAAAATTCATTAATTGATGAAATACCCGTACACAATAATTCCTATAGATATCCCATATTCACAAAAATGACATTAGAAAGTAGATACACTTTTACCTATTCGCGTTAAGAGAAGCTTATTGAACCCGCTAAATGCAATCATTCAAGAAATTACAGGTAACCTTAACCAGATATATGCCCTTCGATGAGAACACGTTTTCAAAATTTTAAATAAAAACGAAATAAGCATTTCTGACGCCTTTACCAAATATATTACGTTATGGAAGTGAACACATAGCAGACTAAAATTTTAACAAATCTCAAAAATAATAAGTTACGTAAGGCTCTTTCTGACGTCATAAATTTGACGAATTCAGTTAAAGAGCTAAGTATCAGATACATGTCAACTTGCTAAATTTTTCAATGTTTTAGGTGAAAAAGTGCAAGATCTGGCTAGTATTTAGATTTCATTAGATTACATTATTTAGACTTGAGAATATTTTAGTTTTCAGCAGTACTAAATTCATGCATCAGACAGTTGCAAAGTCTCATGATTACTTTGAAAAAATATTATCAACATGGAGACATAATTTATTTAGACATTAGGAATTATTACGACATTATTGGTTTATATTACATATTTCTAATTATCTACATAGACTGTTTTGACTTAGACATGCTAAATCCTATTCCTAATAAGAATAACAAAATTATCCTACCTCTTTACCCTTTTATGGCATCCAACTCCCAGGAGTATGTGTATATAGAGGCAGAATGCCCCAGAGTCAACGAAAAATACTTATGAGAGCAGAAAATCGGACATCAGACCACGCAACGTGACTGCATACATAGAAGAGATAGATGGAACAAGTACAGCCCCACCAGTTACTCTTTCAAAGGAAGCCTTGACTGAACTGGATAGCCAAAACTACACAATATCCTTTCCAAGACCAACCAAGGCTCAGCTCCTATGCAGCCAAGAGAAACACCAACTACTTGAAAGAATCTTTCTCGCATACATTCTATTAACTGCAAAGTAAAGGCTCCAGAGTTCACCATAATAAATATTGAAGCACGATACGTTCACCCATTCAACTAATTAATATTCCATGAACAAAATTCACCGAGAAACACAACCTAGTGAACTTTAATTTGACCACCATCGAACTTCGAATTTACAAAATATTCAAAAGTAATTGACAATACAAGATCCAATTACAATAGAAACTGACAACGCTTCGATTATCATACGAAGATTCCTATGTAAACGATTGCACTATTGAGTGCGTTTGCACTGGTCGCTACCTATTATTTCATACGCCGCAGAATGGCTCACAAATTAGAAAATCGTAACTCCGCGTCGAAATGCGAGTCATTTACACAAGCTGACATCGATATAGAAAAACGCAGCACATTTGCATTATACATTGGCAAATAGTCGCTCATCTTCGGCAGGGAGATGTTATGTATCCAGATTTGCATAACACATATACCTAAAACGTCAGTTCAATGCACTTGCATTCGCGCACCCCGGAACGCGCGCCCCGTGCATTGCAACGTGACCGATGCAAAACTCGTCATTTTAATTATAATTATGAGATACTTTTCGGCCCAACGTTCCTAACATCGGACGTAGACTAAATTCCTTTAGTTAAGATCTTTTCCGTATGAGTACTTTTAGACCTAACGTACCTAATTTCGGACGTTCTTAAAATTATTTAGTTTAAGAAGTACCTGTGTGGAAATTCAATATAGTTATTCATCATATTTTCTCGTCTTTACTTCATCTCCACTGCGGCACCCTATATAATTCACTAGTTTTACATATTCTTAAAGTAATGCATCCAAATTATTGATGCATTACTTGATAAGAAATTTCAAATAAATAGAAAGTTTTGCCATCTCCTGAATAGTCATTCTTTATATGATACGAGTTTGAGAAAGTTAAGACGACGATTTGTGAACCAATTTCGATAATTATTTTTTTGTTGTAAAGGGGGTACCAATAATGAGGACGTCCCATTAACATTTGAAGAAAATATTCCACCGTTTAAGGAATATTTATTACTTAGATGGCAAATTAGGGGTTGAATCCAGTTTATTCGTTTTCACCCATTTTCTGTGATCCGATTTCAATAAAACTTAGCAAATAAATGTAATTCCAAAATTGTTTCAGGTTTTTTTTTATAAAAGATATAACTATTGGGATTTAAAGTCCGTATTTTTGTCTTCAATCTAAACCAACGTTTTAATCTCTTTACAGGTCCCACGGACACAGCTAAGATGAGACAGTCATCAACCGTTGATCAAAAAAGTTACATATGTATTCGTATTGTTATCATTTAAACGAACAATTTTTGTACTATTATTAATTTTAGACTTTAAAAAAATGTTTTTTCTGATCGTGTAGGAAAATTAGTACAAAATTTCCTAATTCATGCAAAATGTACAACAGTTTAGTAATTGGCGATCAATCAGTACTTTATAAATACAAGCAAATTAAATTTGTCGCAAACTATAAACGTAATGCTATTAACAGTAGCAAACTGATAAATTTTGTGAATAATTATTATTGCGGCGGTTCGGTTGTCCGTTAAAGGAAATGACGGAGGCCTGGGTTGCTGTGATTGTGTTTATTACCGAGATCTATGATTTAATTTGAATGATTATCAGGATTATTATATTATGAAAATTGTAGAGAAAGCTTTCCTTTTACTTGGAAACATATTCCAAATATTTTGTAATGAAAATATACTGATTTTCCGTATTATAGTTATTATTTTTATATATAATACTAAGTGACCGGACGAACTAGTCGGGTGCCTTGTGGAATGCGGTACATCTGGCCATAGCAGTTCTAGTGCTACTCAGAATTTTAAATCGCAAAGATCTTAGGGACACTGCCACAGCGCCCGTCATGTATGTTGTTGATTATTGCACAAAGAAATCAAATTAAAGACCACGGCAAACCAAAGACTAAAAACCAAACCCATGCGTACAGAAATGACATATGACAGATTTATTGAAAAATATGTGTACTTAACAAGGATAAGTGTCTCTTTGCTGTAAGTTTTTTTTATAATAAAAGATAGTGCGCATTTGACCTCCGTCTTATCTGGTGGAAAGTGACGATGAGGTCGACGATGGAGCACACACCTAAATAATGCCTATTTACTCTCGCCTTGAAAAGGTCCAAGTTATAACACTTTGTGCGAATCTACGGAATATCCACAATACACAACGTCTAGTCCCCCGGTGATGGAAAGGGGTAGGCGGAATTAAATCGTGTAATGCTTCTTCTTTCTTAGTGATATATCCTGTAGAATAACGATAAGCAGACAACTCTACGGTGGTACTCAAGGTTCTGCAGCTTCGCCTCTACTAATTACGGGTTACCTATAAGCCTCTTGTCGCGTTTGTCTATGGAATCAATGTGGCCAGTTGGTATTTACCAGAGCCCTCCCATAAGTGGCAGCAGTACTCCGTACACGACCGGACTTGTGCTTGGTACAGCTGAAGCAACTGTCCTGGTGTGAAGTAACGCCTTATCTTGGAAAGGATTTTGCCAAGCTTCCTGGCTGCTTTCTTGGCCATGGATTCAATGTATCTGCCGAAGTTCCGATTGGATGACAAATCCATTCCAAGTAGGTGGTCGGCTATCGGTGGATATATCACAAAAAATCGGAGTCAGGTGAAAGGGACTCCGTTTTGTGGAGAATAGATACGCCTGCGTTATGGTAGCAATAATTTGAGAAGATTTATATAGAATAAAAAATGTATTTTTATAAGAAAAAATGCATTAGTGCAAAATATTTGTGTTTTGTATTTATTGCTGGACCCAGAGAACGATTTCGGTTTTGTATTCCTACTACAACTGTCCGCGCAGCGCTTGTGCCCGAGTGTGACTATATTTATTTTTATTGAAAGTCTGAACTATGTACAATAATCTAATTAGGCCATTCATACAATTAGAAACGTGTTTAATATGAAATCTTTATTGCACTGTTACGTGTTGACCCCGTGGATACTTAGTTTTTTTTAGATATAATAAAAAATTGTTTACAACTGCATAATGTGAAACTGGTACATGTGGTTTTTGTAAGCAAATATCAATTCCATCCATTCCATTGTACTGGGTCAGATTATCGACCATGTAAACAAATAAAGGCGAAAATATAAAATTTATAGCTTCCAAGAAATGTGTTTACTAATTATGTAAGTTAAACAACTGCTGGCGCTACGATCTAAGGGAGCTGTAGAATATAATATTCTGATGATTTAAAACGTTTTTCTGGAAGCTCAAGTTTGCTATTCATTTGGAGACAAAATTGATCTCAAAGTTATGTTTATTATGACAATGATAATTTTATGGATTTAAACAATCCAAATTATGGAATTAAATCAATCAATGGATTGTTTAAATCCATAAAATTAGATTTGACACTACACTATTTTTTCAACCTACATTTTTTCAACCTACTTAGAAGAAGAAAGTCCAAAAAGTTCCTCATAATATTTGATTTTTATTGGTCTCTTAAATCTCCTGAATTGAAGTAACTACAGATGAATTAAAACTTTGTCAAAATGTTTCGGACAGTGACTCAGTTTTCAGCTACTTTTTATTTAAATTTTCATTGGCAAGTGCAATAAAATATATTAATAACATATATTTCATGGTTAGATATACATATAAGCATAATAATAGTAAGTATAATAGTTCCAGAGCCTCGAGCGCAATTCGTATTTCTCTATTGTTCGTTGCGTCATTAGTGGTCGCTAAACGTATTGTTTGTGCTTTTCTTTCTCTCATTCTTTATTAAATGCCTTTGTTTGTCGAGTGACAATTTCGTTCAACGAAGTGAGTTATGAATTTCAAGTAGATGAAAATTGTATTTCATGACGTTTTTTCATTACTTTAGTGGTTCGTATGTTGTATGAATAGGGGGCCATATTTCGTAGGCTGTGACATTTTCTCTATTCCCATATTGTCAAGGGCCAGCGCAAACCGGCGGAAGGAAAGGCAGAGGACATTAAATGTAGCTTTTATTCTATTTATTTATTTAATAGTTTATTGTACAGGAAAAATACAACAAGTCACAAAGATTACAAGGGAAATTAAAAACAATATTACAATTGAAATAAGGTATACACTTTGTATCACAAAAAAATCAATGCTCTATGCTGCTGAATAACTGAACTATATACTACACTGACCTTAGAGGTGGGTTTCATGCTCGTTGGATGTGCTTAGCAGCGCTCTCCTTCAACTTCCAGCAGACGTCCTAATTAAGGATCTCCGACAAATGATGTGGAACGCGTGGTGGTCGTGGTGGCAGACAGAGGACACTACAGTTACGAGGATGATCATTTGATTTATCTCCGAACAGTGTTTAAGTACAGTACAATAACAATAGGACTAACCAGAGTGCGTTAAAAATGGCGTTGAATCCACAGGACTAAACGAGCTACAATGGGTGCTCCAATGTGGACGCACGTTACCCAGGATGATTAGTTCTAGACTGTCCACGTCCCACCTACGAACAGTAGTTTATTTGCAGCAGAGTAAAAAGGATAGCAATATAAATGTTAAAGAAAATGAGGGTAAGTGACATTAACCTAAGTGCCGTCTACATTGGTATCGGCGTGAACAAATATTCATCAAACGTAGCTAAGAACCATCCCAACTAAATTAGCTAAAATTAATAATAATATTTAATAATAACGCACACACTCAACATAACCCCGCACTAGGGAAACCCTGTGTCGCAGGTGCCATGGACACACACATAGATAACTACAAATTACACCGAAACTCACGAGAGAAATAAATCTAGGCCATACAAATATTTCTCCTGGCCCGGGAATCAAACCTAGGACGTGTCAGTCCGGCATGGTAACCATTCGGCTACGGAGGCATACTACATGCTGCAGGATACACAAACAGCGACTTCAAAACTTATAATTGCCCTATTTTCACGTCGCCTTTAGGGGTTAAAAAAGTAACTTGAAATACTGCAATCGATACAACTTTTTAATTTAAATTGAAGAGCGTAAAGAAACTCTTCGTATATTTATTGTTTTAAATATTTGAAATAATTGCCAGCTCGTAAGTTAAGTAAGTTAGCTCGTGTAGTTATAAAGTCTCTGTATACAAAGTAGTGGGAGTTGTTACAATGTTGGCGTTTTATGACTAGTTTTATTGGAAAGAAATGTTGATTATTGAGTTTATTACAAATTGACCGGACATCCAGACGTATGGAGCGGTACCTGTCCTAGGTAGTGGTCAAGAACAAGTCCATTTAATTAAAAATAAAAATATATAGGTAGGTACAGTTCAATTCGTATATTGTAATAATAAATACTTTTAAGCTCTCTAATCTTTTATATGTAGGTATTTCTATTTTTTTAGGTTCTTTTTATAGTTTGCATAGAAGTTGGTTCAGAAAAGGTAAAAAAGAATCATACCTTTTGCAAACTTTTTTTTTGTCAATTCGCTTCAAGTTAAAGAGATTGCTAACTCTCGTTGAGGGTTGTGACAAGCGTCGTGTCTACATAAACAAAACATACCAGTACAATGTTTGCGTATCGTTAGTCGCGTTGCTTACCTACATTAATACAGAGTGTTATTAAAATCTTTAGAAGAAATTTAAGAGAGATACTATGGAGATAGAGATATTTTATAGATAAAACTATACATTTAATTTCTAGGGTTTTTCAAGCAATTACAACTTTATAGTGTTGAAAACTGAGCCTATATTATCGATTTCTCAATAATACTTATTGATTAATGTTTCGATCAGTGTTGCCAGTGGACCTTTGAGTCGAAAATTACATTTCCGTGCCTGAAAAGTTACATTTTTGCTGTAAAAGTTACAATTTCTTTTTTTTATCAAATCTTAAGTGTTCACTGTTATATAACTATATAGTATTAATTAAAAAAATAAGCTTTAGCCTGTAATTTGCCGGTTTCATTTTGTGAGTGCAATCTCTGAGTTACTTTGCCTGATTTGGATGCGCTCGTAAACTAGTTAGAATTCACAATAACAAATATAGGTACTTAACTGATTTAAGAAAAATCACATCAATCTCAAAAATTACGGAAATATGCTTAAAAATGCTACAAATTACGCGACCGGTCAAAAGTTATAAAAATGTGAGAAATGTAAACATCTGGCAACACTTGTTCCGGTATTAAAATCGATAAGTGGCGTGGTTGACGTTGTCTCGGGGTAGTTTGGTTTAAAAATGACTGTAACGGACACATCAAGTCATTATTTTGAATCGTGTTTGTTATAAAATACGTTAAGGCATTTGAAAGATTTAATGAGCAATAAATATTTATGTATGTATTATATATTAGATAACATCACATACGTACGTAAAGTAAGTAGCTAAATCACTTGTGTTGTGGAAATCGGAAACAACGACGGTACCACAAACACTTAGACCCGAGACAATATAGAAAAGTTTTCTACACTGGCCCGGCCGGGATCCAACCCGGGATCTCAGAGACGGTGACTCCATGAAAACCGGTGTGCAAGCCACTCGACCACGGAGGCCGTCGTATATAACAGTGTTCTAATATTCTTTTTCTTATAACCTAACTTTTGTGAATCTTTAGTGGCAATACTTTTCACTAACAGTGATGGGAAGAGATCAGAGAGAAGTTTTCGGTTTAATAAAAAGTAAGCCAGTATAAAACCTCTAACTTAGTGAATTTTTCGCATTACACACAAGAATATCGTGTTTATCTCGATTCAATTGAATGTTTAACTCTATTCTGTGATTTAAATCAGTCTCACTAACAGACAGTGCTATACCTAGTCCAGAAGTCCATTTTTCGTTCGCTGCGAAATTTATTTGAAGTCGAAATTTTCAAATTTCACATCATCAATGTCTACAGAATTGTTCACAGATATGAAATGAAGAAAACTTTGATAGTTTTCTCACAGATGGCACTACGGTGAAAAAAATCCGTTAAATCCAAAAAGAAAGATATGTAACCATTGCACAGAAAAACTCGTAAAGCCTGGTGACTCGATCTGTAGCTCAGTTGGTAGAGCGGTCGCTCTCAAATGGGACAGACGCAAGTTCGAGTCTTGTCATATCGAAGGAATTTTTGTTTGTGTTCGTAATTACAATAAACTAGTGGAGTAATTTCATAAATAAATAATTGAATATCATGGTAGTAACACATCGTAATATTCATTACAATCAATATTAAAGTGCAATGACCCTATCTACTTGGCAAAATGCCTTTTTTTAGGCTCTTGTCGATGGAGTTATTGTCAATTTCTGTTCAACGTCCTAAACTTCAAGTTCCTGGTATGTATAAAATGACAGTTGATCAATAAAATTATGTGCGCAATACCGATTGATTTTTAAATCTTCAATCAAGAATTGTCAATTTTTTCCTAATATAAGTAGTAAAATTTTTCGTTCTTCGGGACGGGCCAAGGCGTCTAATTGGCCATACTGCCAGATCTTAGGCTGTAATTTATCTTCAATAGTTTAATTTTCTTACATTTTTTTTGCAGGAAATCGTTATAATTTTACGGTAGCCATTTTAAAACTCTTTTCCTAATATAAATGATTGAATGTAACAAAACCCGCCGTTGTGTCATTTCAGTGTCAACATAATATCTTTGCCAAAAATTAAATTTATTTAACCTTTTGCCATATTCAAATAGAATGTAACAACCACATATATGTTTGTGTTATTTACGTATGACTTCGCTTGCGCTATTGTGATCTCTACTGTTTATGACTTTTTTTATAATGCTAAGTGACAGGACGAACAAGACGTGTACCTGGTAGAAAGCGACACGTCTTTCTCTAACAGTTGCAGTGCCACCCAGAGTTTTAAATCACAAAAGTCTGAGGGGCACTGCCACTGCGTCTGACGCCCTGAAACATAGGTTGACAAGTCCCATGTGCCTGTAATTTTACCAGCACCCTTACCCTTTTCTTACGGGAAGGCTATACTATTCACATTACTGCTTGGCGGCAGAAATAGGCATGGTGGCAGTACTTCCCTGGAGTAAGTAAGTCGTCAAGCAGTAATGTGAGTATTGCTGCGTTCCAGTTGCGGAGGGGTAAGGGTACTGGTGAAACTACAGACAAGTGGTACCTATCAAGTTTATGTCTCAAGGTGCAGTGGCGTTGCTCTTTAAACTTTTGCAATTGAAAGTTCTGGTAACCACAAAGTTGATGTCAATTGTTTTTTGTTTAGATAATTTACAGTTGATTAAGCTGCTTTTTTTAGGTTTTTGAAAATTTCTCGAATAACTTGAGAAAATCTACAAATCGGGTACAAGAATTCTCGCAACTCGAGAAAAAAATATATCGAGAAATCAGTAACCTTGAGTAGGATGTAATTTATATAATGTTGCAGCTGAGCTTTTAATTCTGCCGCCAAGTCCTGCAAACGCGAATTCCGGAAGGCTAGATTCAACCATATCAGCAGGATCGGGACCAGGCTTGCATCCTACCCTCCTGGTAGCAAGCAGTTCTGGTCCCTGTCCAAAGTAGTTGAATCCAACTTCTGCCGTCCCACCTTGCCTCCCATGCAAAAACCTGACGGATCACTGGCTCACTCTGCAACGGATAAAGCAAACTTATTTGCTGCAATGTTTGCAAGCAATTCGCATCTAGATGCAGGCTCAAAACATCCACCAAATTTACCTCGTTGTGACACTTCAATGCCGGAGGTCACAATCCACGCAAAAGAGGTTCGTAGAGCTCTGCGAAGTCTAGATGTGAATAGGCCAGTGGTCCTGATGGTATACCAGCACGGGTACTGAGGCTTTGCGCGCCTGAGCTAACTCCTGTACTGACGTGTCTGTACCGCCTCTCACTAAAAACGAGAATAGTGCCTAAATCATGGAAGCTTGCAAATGTGCAACCAGTAGCTAAAAAGGGAAGCCGCGCCGACCCCTGTAATTACAGACCAATCGCCATAACTTCCATACTCTGCAAGGTTATGGAAAGAGTTCTGAACGGTAAGCTGCTATCATACCTTGAAATAAATGACCTACTCAGTGATCGTCAATATGGCTTCCGCCGGGGACGATCAACTGGGGATCTTCTCGTGTATGTTACGCATTGCTGGGGCGAGGCCATCGAGAAACACGGTGAGGCACTGGCCGTATCGCTCGATATCTCAAAGGCCTTCGACAGGGTTTGGCATGCAAGTTTGCTGAGCAAGCTTCCTGCTTACGGCATCCCTGCCGACTTTTGCAGCTGGATATCAGATTTCCTTGGGGAACGGTCGATTCGAGTAGTCATTGAAGGCTGCTCATCTGACTTGATGGCTATTGATGCTGGAGTTCCTCAAGGGTCTGTTCTCTCGGCGACTCTTTTCCTGCTACACATCAATGACCTATTGGTCCCGGGTATAGTTGGGTATGCAGATGACAGTACAGTTACCGAGAGATATCTGTCTAGCGCAAGAGACGGCAGGGAAGATATTCGTTCGCTGAGAGAGGCTATGGTAGAGCGAACGAACCTGACCTTAAGTCTTGTTGCCCAGTGGGGTGACAACAATCTGGTCAGCTTCAACGCCACCAAAACGCAGGCCTGTCTTTTTTCCGCAAAAAGGATTCCTTTGATCTGACTCCTACTTTTCGGGGTGTATCTGTCCCAGTTACCGACCGCCTAGAGCTTCTTGGCATGACATTAAGCGCAAACCTCAACTTTGGCGCTTCTATAGAGTCTAAAGCGCAAACTGCAGCCAAGAAGCTGGGTATCCTTAACAAGGTGAAGCGATACTTCTCGCCTGGACAGCTTTTAACCTTATATAAAGCGCAGGTCCGGTCTTGCATGGAGCATTGCAGTCACCTGTGGGATGGCTCAGCGAAATACCAACTAGAGGCTCTTGACTCGATTGATCGCAGAGCCAGGAGGCTTATTGGCGACGATGAGCTCGAATATAAACTTCATAGTTTAGCCCATCGTCGAAAGGTCGCGGGTCTGTCGGTTTTTTACAGATTATACTTCGGAGAGTGTGCCCATGAGCTCCACCAGCTCATTCCATCCGCCCCCTTTTACCATCGGACATCTAGACGAACGGCGGGATATCACCCTCACCTGGTTGATATTCCTTTAAGACGTACTAAGCGCTTTTCGTCATCTTTTATAATGCGCACAGCCCGTGACTGGAATTCCCTGCCTGCGTCTATTTTTCCGAGTACATACAACCCGAATATTTTCAAGGTGCGATTGAATAGGCATCTACTGGGCGAGCTCGTACCAACGTAGACCTCATCTTTGCTCTAGGGCTAGGTACTGGTCAAGAGTACGTCCATTTTTTAATTAAAAAAAAAAAAAAAAAAAGAGTCATCCCAAAGGTGGCAACAGTCCTCCATACACGACCGGACTTGTGCTTGATACAGCTGAAGCAACTGTCCCGGTGTGGAAAGGAGGCTAAGCTTCCTGGCTGCATTTTTGGCATTCTTGAGCGTCAAATCTAAACGGCTAACCATGGACTCTTGACAAGACTGGATTTCCTCTCCTCTGACCTTTGCATTGGTCAAGTACCTAACTACAATTGTGTTGTCATCAGCATACGCAAAGGTACCTGGAATTAACATATCATTGATGCATATCGTACTGTCTGCAACTTTTCATTTTTCAAACGTTGGACATTTCAAGACACTGCAAGTGCTTCGCCTTGCTTTTCTATAGCCTCCCTCCATATGTGACAGGCATACACAAGAAGATCCCCGGTAGATCGCCCTCGTCGGAATCCATACTGGCGATCACTGAGGAGGTCATTGTCTTCAAAGTATGACAGGAGACGGTTGTTAAGTACACGTTCCATAGTCTTGCATTCCCTTTTCGGGTACAGGTTGCACGTTTGCAAGCTTCCACGACCTGGGAACTACACCAGTCTCAAGTGAGAGGCGATACAGGCGTGTGAGAACAGGAGACAACTCAGGCGCACAGTTACGTAGGACTACCGCTGGAATTCCATCTGGCCTGCTAGCTTTGTTCAGGTCAAGATATGGATCAAGTCAAGGATGGAGTCAAGATATGCGCAAAGAAATGGCGCATTTCATCCCAATCTGCTAACCTGTATTGCCACACCCGTCTTATACCACTGAGGCCCTGATCTGGTGGGGAGTATACGGATACAGTTTTCACCAGACAATGGTCGGAAGTACCCACTATCCACAACCACAGAGTATCGGTCTGGATCAGTTGTCAGCAGAAGGTCCAAGCAATTAGCCGTATGAGATTCAAAATCTGGTATCCTAGTGGCACCACTGACAAGCTGGGAGAGGCTTAGCGTTAACGCAAGTTTACTCGTCTCTCTCCCAGCATGATCGGTCATCTGGTATGGGAACAACCAATCTTGATGGTGTGCATTAAAGTCCCCCAGAATGACTAGTTGCGCCGCTGGGTACCTAAGCTGAATCTCATCAGACGTCTCACTCAGATATTGGAACAGCTTGGTTGTCTCCTGATCTCCACTGTGCGATCGGTAAACATAGCAGTACACTATTTATGCAACTCCTGTGTCTACCAGAAGCCACAAAACAAAAAACTCGGTGTCTCAAGGTTTTTGAGACGCTTGACACAGATGTCATCACGAACGTACACACAGACTCCGGCACGAGGTAAAAACCTGTGCTCCAGAGTATGCCCGGGGTAGCTGAGGTACGCCGTGTTAGTCGGACATCTGCGTCTCGGTGAGGAACAGCAGCTGCGGTTTATCGGTTTCAAGATGATGATGGCTGAATCGAGATTTGAGTGCAGACCTCGAATATTAGGGAGGTGCACTTTTAGTGGGAGGACGTGCAACCGCTGTGTAAACTTATTACCGTTTCTGTTAATTGATGAACCTTAACAGGCCCTTCTTGCCCACCTTTCCCTACAGGGGATTCCTTAGTTTGAGATCAGCAGCTCTAGCATGGCGCGACTTGTGCGTAAAGCGAGAAGCGCTACAGGTAATTTGTGTGGCTCTCTGGCACATTATAATAAATAAATAACGCACACACTCAACATAGCCCCGCACTAGGGAAACCCTGTGTCGCGGGTGCTATGGACACATATATAGACAACCACGAATTACACCCAAACTCACGAGAGAAATAATTGTAGGCCATACAACTATTTCTCCCGGCCCGGGAATCAAACCTGGGACCTCTGCGTGGCAGTATCAGCATGGTATCCGTTCGGCTACGGAGGCAATTAATTATAATTATTGGTATTAATTACCCGACTTAAAAAAGGACGAGGTTCTCAATTCGACTGTAATTTATTTTTATGTGTGTATTACGCGATTATTCCAGCATTTGTTAACCGATTTTAATGATTCTTTTTTTGTTGGAAAGAGCATCAGCATTGGTCTTATTTAAATTTGAAGGAAATATTCCACCTCTAAGGGTGGCAAACTTGGGATGAATCAGGTTTCGTCGCACGCTTTCCGGTAACCAATTTCAATAAAACTTGGCGAATAGATGTAATTTCACGAACTTTTGAAGTCGGTTTTCTTGTATAAAAATTTATAATGATTAAATTATCAAAAAAATTGACTAGCGTCTTTGATACGAAGAGTAACAATTTTTGGGCCAATACAGCTTTAGTATAATTTCTTGCGATCATTTAGGATGATAAATTTAAAAATTTTCGAAATCGAAACTGTCACAGGATACGAGAATCAGGCCCTTTAGATTATGTTATTTGTATGGTGATATTTAGATGACATTTTTATACGAAATATGAAACGGCAAATTTGAATATATGAATATGAGCGATGCTCTTCACCTGAATAAAATATATATATACAATATATCAAACAAAGTTATTGATCACCTGACTTATTTATTATATGGTGGCAGTTATTTATTTTTCCGAACCTTTATATATTCAGAGTAGGCACTCCCACTATGTATCGCATCTAAGGTGAAGCACAAAATTAACTGCAAAAAATGTGAAAATGACTTAATGAAATTACAATGACTTAACAATGCAATATCAAAAACTTTATACTTAAAGTTACAGGTTCTGCGTACTTGGATGACAAAAAACCGTGATAGTAACCCGGTTAGCTCCAAAAGCTTGTAGGTAGTCTCGATCTAAGATGTAGAAGATAAAAGAAAGATGATTTCAGTTTGAGTTTGAATGAAATTTATAGGCAAAAACATAGACACATAATGCCTTTTTTTATTTTTCCATAGAGGACAAAATCCTTATTGAAATAATATAACACTAACTTACAATTCATTTTTCAAGCACGTTTCTTAAAACAAGTGAAGGCGAGATTAAATGTGACATCCTTTATAAAGTTAAATGCGTAATTTAAACGCGTGTGGTTGTGTCGCGTTGTTTGAAAGTGTTGTTAGAGCTCTCTCGTGTTCTTTACATTTATGAAATTTTACGGTAATCACTATGTTACCGGAAAGAATAATATCTTCTTTAACAGTGTGATTTGCTGGGGAGTGTGTACTTGTAAGTAAGTATTTCCACATACTAAATAACTTTTTATGTAATAGTATGATTTTTCATCAGTTGTCAAAACTTTGACTGACGATGATTTATGGTATCCATCAATATAAAGAACTTTTCTTATCGAGTCCCCTCTTAAATCGCGAAAAGAAACTGTCTTATACAATTTGGTATACCTACTCGAGGTGATAGCTTATTGTATGGAACAAGAGTTTCCTTTTTTTGTAACGAATGTAGAGTGTCCATACTAAATTGACACATGACGCCATTTTTTAAAGTATCACTAGCTAATACAAAGTCATAACAGAAAGTGTTACAAACGACGAAACGCTTTATACCCAACTGAAACTCCTTTTATTGGACAATTAATTTTATAGTGTAGAGAAATTTGTTCTGAAGAACTTGTAGTTTTATTTTTATTCGAGATTATTGTATTTTGACACGTTTAGTTATTATTGATATGTTTTTAGTTATACAATTTGATTTCGTATTAATTATTATTGTTTTATTTTGTTCAATTATATTTCATATTAATTATTATCTTTTTACATAGTATTTGGAATTGTAATATTGTTATATTGATGAAAAGAAATAAATGATTCCGTTCATACTGTATACTTTATATATACACACAATCGGTAATGCAAATCAATACACGCTAATTTAATCTATTATTTAAACAATCATAGTTATCTTACGCGTCTAAGATCGAATCTAAACTTCATAGTTTAGCAAACCGACGTAAAGTTGCCTGTCTATCGGTTTACTACAGAATATACTTCGGTGTGTATGCCCATGAGCTCCATCAGCTCATCCTGCCTACCCCTTTCATCATCGGACCAAAAAAAATCTGTAATTTTCTACCTACCCCGTACGTATAGAAAAGATGTGGTGTAACGTTACTTAAGCAAATAGCAATATGTGTAAATTAGCATTGTTGTTTGCTAATTTACACATATTGCTATTTGCTACAAGGTTCAATATTCCATTGATAGATTTAAAAGTTTATAGGTAATAAACTGATTTTTGTACCATAGCCAAAATCGTTATCAACATTTTAATATAATTAAATAAAACTTATCGATTTTGTCACTGGTTCAAGGAACATTTTGACATCAAAAGCAATATTTTATTTTTATTTAGTGACAAAAAACAATTGCGATTTTTGGCGCATATTTAATTAAGTTTCATTTTTTAACGTTAAAAATGATTTTATGAATTATGAATTAGATTGGTCTTTTGTCCGTGCTTATGAACATAAAGTTCTTGCTTATGAAATGAACGTTCAAATGAGTAATGGGAATAAGAGCCGATTTTGTCATGTAGAGTGGAAATAAAATTTGGCAAGTGATTTTTAATCTTCTGCCTTTTTGTTTTTTTTTATTAAATCACTTACTTAAAATGCTTCCACCGTCCTAAAAATTCTTAGTTTAGTTGTTGTATAGTTTTTATTACTATAATATTATTGTGTTAATAATTACATCACTATATCAAATCAAATGTTTTTACATGTCAATTGTCGAACTGGGAGTAGGGACAACAGGTCTCTGCAATTTATTACGTAAATATTATTTTTATTATGAATAGAATGCGAGGTAATACTAACGTAGTTTATTAGTCTGTTGATAATTAGACATCGATTCTTATTTTGCAAAATAAATTTATTATTATTTTGGGTACATATTTAAGGTTCTCGTTCTCAATGATAAGAGTCTGATAGAATGTGAAAGTTTATTGCTAAAAGAACTGCTAAAATATAACTGATAGATGGAATGTGTGATGGCTTGCGAGTGAGTTTTGGAACTAAAGTGCATTTCGTAATTTATGCATTTCTGTTACATTGACCTAATAACCGGTCAATGGCGCAATGTGCTTATCCTACAAAATGTACGTTCATGTATCGTACATGTTCCAGGAGAGAAAAAAAGAAGCGTGTTAGAATGGTATGATAAGAAGCTGATAACTGATAGGTTAGATAATGATAATGTGATACAATTAAATGACCTTAAATGTTGTACATGTCAACTTAAATATTAAATGATCTTAAATATTTTTACATGTCAACTTAAATATTTGATATAGGTACTGATGATTTCTGAAACTTGGAGAGGTTGCTTTGTTAATTAAGCTCGCGTAACGCTGGTTATTAAATTCGCCATCACTTGCATCCGACACGTTGACACTTGTCTTGGGAGCATGTGCAGTGGGGTGTATCTGTTCGCTTGCTGCGCGCGGTAGCGGCCGTCCTGCTGGCCGTTGAACATGCGCTGTCCTCGCTGCATGCGTGGTTGGCAGAGTGGTAAACGGGCGGCAGGCGCTGCTGTTGCTCGAGGTTTGCATGCGGCATCTACGTAGTCTGCGCCACATCAATATCAATCCAATACAAATCACGACTGATATGGTACTGATTAATCCGTACATCTGATAAATCAATGATGTGATTTATCGAAGGTATGTTTATTTTTTGAACATTGGCTTCGACCATCAGCTTGTCGTTTTGCTGTCTATGTGAGTAGATAGTAAAATCTGCACATTTTATTATGCAATCTCCGCTTATAGTTATAATTCCATTTCCATTTAATTGTTCTGATGGAACTTGATTCCCGCATATGGTACGAGCAGTGCATTGTCCGCAACATGAAAACAAGTGTGTATTTACGAAGTGTAAGTCTGACCATGAAGTTTTGCAAGGTCCGCTGTTGATAGCACACTGTTTTGTTTCTTCATTCATGACGCATAAACATTTGTCTGAAGTCATATCATACACTGGTGTCTGCAATGAACACATGTGGGTGACGTCATCATATCGGTCACACCGTAGAAGATCTGCGTGTGTCATAGGGAAGTATGAATCTTTCTGTAAATTCATAACAATATATTCTGATATACGTAGTATGCTGATTACAGTGTCGTTCACTTTACGACGAATAGGGAGCAGGTGAAATATTTCGTAAAAATCTCTTGCCACTAACCGTATCCTGATTTCAAAAAGGAAATAATGATTCGTCATTTTTGCTCTGATTTTTGGCATATGATAAGGTTTTGCTAAGTCGGTGGCTATGTTGTTAATCGGTAATGATAGATCTTTTGCTAATTGGCCTGCTATAAGGTTCAATTCACCTTGGAATTGTTCGGGGCTGATAAGGTGTACGTTGAAGGATCCATGAAGCAAGCTTGGTATTCAGCAAATAATCTTGAATATCTCTCAAGTTTCTTGAGATAGTATTTGCTATAATCGCTGATAGGGCAAAACTATTGCTGTTTTCGTCTCTTTGCAGGCTTTCTATCATGCTGTTAGTCCATCTGCTCTCTTGTATTAATGTATTTATTGACGTGTTTGTGCTGTACACATGGTTTCTTCAACTCTTTGTAGTAAGTTGTGTTGTGCTTCCACAATTGATGTCTGAATTCGCCATAATATTGTCATGTGTTTCTGATTCATGCGAAGCAACTCAATATCTTTCTGATATTGTTCAGCAAATTGGTCGTCCTATACCCCAAACAGGCTGTGTGTTGCCAATTCCATTGATAAGGCCGCGGCGAGCACTTGAGTGCGCCTCGCCATTCTGCTGACCAAGTAACATATGGTTATAAAGGTCGAGTTCCACATAGCCATGACGTAATTGTAACATGATAACGTCACATATCTGTTTTGTCGCATATTCTGCCTATACTACTAAGGTATTGTTTTGACATTTCGCAGCCTTGCCTGTATGGATCCATTTTATAATATACAATTAGCTTCCATTTATTTCGCCTAAGATGCATATCTGATATTTTGTTAAAATAAATGCCTTCATTGTTGTTTAGTTGCGCGATGTTATGAGCGCCATGTATCGGTAATATGAGCATCGTTGTAAGTAACGCAATAAGCATTGTTTTGACGCTCGAAATGATGTTTGTCGTCTTTTTTGATTTCTGATTAGAGATCCGTGTGCTTTGTTGATTCTCTTGTTGTAACTTTTCATTTACAGGCAACGGTGATAGTTTTACGATGGGTCTCTGTATGATGCCGTTTTTCGTTTTGACGCTCACCACTATGATGTGCCTATCCTTTCCAGGGTGTAGGTTTACTATTCTACGGAGTGGCCACTTTCCAGCTGGTAAATTTGTGTCATGGATAATATGATATCGCCAACTTTCTGATTCTGCTGCTGCTGTTGCCATTTAGATCATGCTGATAATTGGCAAATTTTATTTGTTAGCTGCCACCGTGTTCTGGCGTCTCTTTCTGTTTCCACAGTTGTAAGGGTGGGCCCGCTGTCTAGGAAGTGTGAAGGAGTGAGGTAGTCTACGTCATCTGGATTTTCTGATATTGCGACGAGGGGTCTAGAATTTAGACATGCTTCCAACTGCGTGAGTAGAGTAGAGAACTCCACGTACGTGCGTTTTTGTTCTCCGAGGACTTTGCGTAAATGATGTTTCAAGCTCTTCACAACCTCTTCCTACAGTCCGCCGGCGTTTGCCCATGATGACGCATTGAAATGAAATTTGGTCTCCATTTCAGCTGCTTGCGAATAGAACTCATCGTTTAATGTTTGTTGAAGATTGATAATTTCTTTTTGTAGAATGTGGCTGGCTCCCACGAAATTCGTGCCGTTGTCACAACATATGTGGCGTGGGGCTCCTGGACGAGCAGCCATTCTTCGTAGTGCTGCTAGAAAGGCTGATGATGATAAATCCGAGACAAGTTCTAGATGTACCGCCTTCATCACCATGCAGACGAAAACGGCGATGTATCCTGTGGTGGTTTTGATTCCCCTTCCCTTATTAGCCTTTACATCGACATAGCCAGTGAAATCTACGCCTGTGTTGAAGAACGGACGGGTTGGGTTGTAACGTGCTGCTCGTCCCTCGTCCCATCAATTGAGTCTGCTTTACAGGATCGTGGCGCCGGCAGATGACACATTTGCGAAGACGTTTCTTCACAGCTCTGTTTCCACCTATTACCCAATAGTGTTGTCGCAGACGAGCCAGAGTCAGGCCTGCTCCACCATGAAAAGTGTCTCTATGAGCTTGATCTATAAGCAACTTCGTTAGATGACCGTCATGGGGGACAATTAGGGGATGCTTCATGTCTTCGTTAATCACCACCACTGACCACTGACCACTGACCCTGTGAAATCAATTTTGATCTAAAAATGGTGTTAAGTTCAGTAATTTGCTCTTCATCTCAATTTCTTTCTGGTTTTTGAGGTTGTATACTTCTTGAGCAAACTCAATTTCCTGATAATATTTGATAATTTTGTTTCTTGCTTCTGATAATTCATCAACTGATAGGAATGTCTGCTTATATTGTTTACGTGACACCGCTCCAAGTACCCATACTAGTACTCGGGTTACACGAACAAAGCAGCTGTGTTTGTTTATAATGTCACTCATTACGTCTGCCTGATTTGTAGTAGCGACATTTGTTTGTATATTTTTCTTCACCTCTTGAACGGTTGTAAATACAGGATGTTCCTTTTCGCCATCTGACTTGTAAGTAGATAGCCAGGGTGGGTCCAGTCCACCGCAACGGATGTTCCTTTAGCTGCTTGACACTGATTCCTCGGCTGGCACAATCCGCAGGATTTTCGGCCGACTTCACGTACCTCCAGCAGTCTGGAGGCATGATGGTTTTGATCTGCTCTACTTGAGTCGCTACAAATGGTTTCCAGCGACCCGAGTCTCCTTGAAGCCAACCCAACGCTTCTGTTGAGTCAACCCATCCACATATCTCGATAGTATGCTTTGGCAGGCTTTTTACTATCTTTTGCATGACTTTTAATAGAAGAAGACATGCCATTAACTCTAATCGGGGAAGAGTGACGTTCTTTTTGATAGGTACCAGTCTCGCCTATGCTGCTTCAATGGTGACCGATGATTGTGGTCTACCGTCAATGTTTTGTTTGTTTACTTTGCAGTAGATTACGCAAGCGTAGGCTTTTGTTGACGAGTCGCAAAATCCGTGTAATTCAATCTCGTCGTTTTGTTGAGTCTCGAGCCATCGCTTTATTTTAATTTCATTAATATCTTCCAACTCTTCTCGAACGATTTTCCATTCATCGACAAATTCGGTTGGTAGCTCGTTATCCCACTGAACATCATGTGACATACCTTTTGAAATACGAGTTTAAGTTTAGTGGTAACTGGGGCGAGCCATCCGAGCGGATCGAAAATCTTCGATATTTCTGATAATAAAATTCTCTTGTTGATGATACTGATGATGGTGCTGCTGGGTTGAGCTTGAGTTGAAATGCGAATTGATCGTCAACAGGATTCCAACTTAGCCCGAGCGTTTTAGTGGACTCGGGGTATCTAAATTGAGACGCTTGTTGATTTAGGAATGTTTCTACACCTTGCAGTGATTCGGGTTTGTTTGATGCCCATTTGCGAAGGTTAAAGCCACCTGATTTGAGCATAGCAATTAGATTTGCTTGTAATTGCTTTGCTGAAGTTATGTCGTGGTTACCGCTGCGAAGATCGTCCATGTAGAATTCTTCTTCTAAAGTTTATTTTGCTGTGGGTGTGTACTTATGGATTTCGTCGTTTGCTAGCTGCTTCAAGGTCATCATAGCAAGGAAAGGGGCTGCTTCGGTGCCATAAGTAACTGTTGCTAGATTGTATTCTCGTAACAGCTGATCGGTGTTATCTCTCGATATGATCCTTTGCAGGTTCTGGTCTTCATGATGTATTAAAATCTGGCTAAACATCTTCTCAATATCGGCTATGAATGCTGCTTCATATTGCCTCGACCTTAGTATAAGTGACAAAAGATCACTTTGTAAGTTGGGCCCGCTGTACATAAGATCATTTAGGCTATGGCCAGATCTCGTAGGCGATGATGCATTAACCACTACTCGTAATGCCGTAGTAGTTGAGTCCGCGCTATGCACGCAGTGATGGGGTAGATAACAAACTGGTGTCTGGTTACTGTTGTTGGTAGCCTCGTGCATATGTCCTAAGTTAATATATTCTTTTATAAACGACTTGTAACCTTCCGCAAATTTTTGATTATTTTTAAACTTCTTTTCTATTTATAGAAATTGTGCTACTGCTCTCTGCTTTGACTGTCCCAATTTTTCCGTTTTCATAGAAAGTCTGACAACATATCTACCATCTGCTTGTCGATGTGTTTGCTCTTTGTACTGTTCCATGCAATAATTGTGTGCTGATGACATATTCAATGTATTTTCGTCGATGTCTTTTATTATCCAAAATTGTTGAATATCTTTGAGGTTGTTTAAGATGACATTACATTGATATGTCTTGACGTTGCCACATAGCAGCCATCCAAGATGAGTTTGTTGTGCCATGGGCTCTGATAGCTTTTCTGCTTTGATAATTCCGCTCATCATGATAAGAGCGTATAATATCAGCACCCAGTAATATATCCACTGGACGACTGATGTAAAATTCTGGATCTGCCAGACTGATGTTTTCGATGTGTGTCCAGTTTGGTTTTCGAAACGTCTGATTTGGTAAATTATTGATTAAATTTTTAATGATGACTACATTGGTAGTAAAATTGAACTCGCCACGTATTGCTGATACTGATATGTTCATAACACCCTTGCAGTTGTTCTCTTGTGTGCCAAGGTCAAACACTACTTCTTTGCAACGGCGTCGAGGTAAACCCAGGTTTTGTGCCGCATTCTCAGTTATAAGTGATATTTGCAACCCCAGGTCAATAAGTGCCCGCATGTTCTGATAAGAGCAATCTGCTGCTGCTGAAAAAAGCTGCTTGAACCTTGATCTGAGCAGTAGCTAATAAAATCTCCGATGAGCTGTTTCGAGACACATTCACATTTTCTTTGCTCGAGGTATATGCTGATGAAGTTGAAGGCTTTGTAAATGCATCGTGTAGTAAGGTGTTATGTTGCTCGGGGCATTTACGACACGTTCTATTTGAAGTGCATTTACTCCCCTTGTGATCTTAAAGACAGTTGATGCAAAGTCGCAAATATGTTGTCACTTTCAATTTCATGTCATTTGGCAACTTGGTAAATTCATCGCAAAAGAAAATCGAATGAGCGCCTTTGCAATACTGACATCTATAAGTATTTGTGGATGACACGTGATACGATATCGCAAATGGCTTGTTGCTATAGGTATTGCTCATGTTATGATTTTTATTGAGGTTGGACCTACTCTGTTGCTGAGGCATTTTTTTCATACTAAATGTTCTCGGGGCGAATTAACTGATTCAATGCCGTCTTTGTGCATCTCAGCATCCAATTTTTGGCACATGATGAGGACATGTATTGGGTCCCAGGCAGTTACGTCGACACCCAGATTCTTGATAGCGTTCAAGCACTCTTTCGTAGTGTCATGAATTTTCTTGATTAGTGATGCTGTCTGCTGTTGCATCACGGGCAGAGACATAATTATGTTGATGTGAGAACTGAAGATCAATTTAACATTATTGTATCTGTAATTGAGACTATCGCAACACACTTGATAATTGTCTGATGTGATATTAAGATGCTGTATAAGTTTCTCTGCTTCACTCTTGACCTTGCTCTCCAAGAACTGCATTATTAATTTTAATAAGTAATTATAACATTTGAAAATGGATCTCTTTGGCTGTACAATACAGTTTGATTCATTTGACTGTCACTTGTTTTTACATTGTGCCTTCATTTTAGAAATTGGTTGTCTACATCACCATGGATTTAACTCGTGACAATTTTCGTAGTATGTGCGACTTGAAGTGTAATTTAACAGCTCAGCGGAGCTTCGCTCGGCTTCAAACTGCTTGTGGCGATAAAGCACCATGCAAGAGGACTATTTATAGCTGGTTTGCATAATTAGAATAATAATAATAATAATAATAACAACGCTCACAATCAACATAGCCCCGCACTAGGGAAACCCTGTGTCAGTGCCATGGACACACAATTAGACAACCACAAATTACACCCAAACTCACGAGAGAAATAAATGTAGGCCATACAAATATTTCTCCCGGCCCGGGAATCGAACCTGGGACCTGCGTGGCAGTCCGGCATGGTAACCGTTCGGCCACGGAGGCAGTTGAATTATAAGCGAATGATATAAATGAATTACGCGGTCGTGTGAATGTCAGTGACGAATTTCGTGATGGTCGCCCGTCCACTGCTGTGAACAACAAAAACATCGATGCTGTGCGCCATAGGATCAAAGCAGACAGGCGTGTGACGTACCATGAGATTCGGGCATCTCATCTTTAGGCATAGGCATGAGCTAAATACAGTCAATACTACACAAACATTTTGGTGTGAAAAAGCTGTGCTCTCCCGGTGGATCCCACACAATTTGACTGAGGCCTTAAAAAACGGATCGCGTCACTTGCTGCAATTCCATGCTTACCAGATTCAACGAAGCGAAGGCGTCTCAATTTGATGTGGGATACAGGTGACGAAACATTATTTATAGTTACGATCTCAAAACAAAGGAGCAATCGAGCGTATGGGTCTTTCGAGATGAGCCGAAACCAACCAAAGTGACGCGCGTGCAAAGTGCCTCTAAGCGGATGATTGCTTCTTTTTAAAACTGGACACGTGGCTACTGTTGCTTTGGCTAATCGTTGTACCGTGAGTAGTGATTGGTACACGACCATTTGTTTACCGGAAATTATTGACAACCCTTATTATTGTGATATATTATTATTGACAACAATCCTCTTGCCCAGAAAGTTATGATGTTTGACGCAAAACTTGTCACCTCCTAGAAAAATATACATATTTCTATTTCTTAGGTTTTATGAATTTGACGCTTGTCGTATGGCGTAATATAATAGTTATTACTCACATAACATGTAAGTGAATATATACTTATTTTGAGAAATAAAATTTGTAAACCTATTATTCCAGTAGTCTTGCCATACGTCGGTCATCGTCAATCGCTTGCACTTCGCCTGTTTTCTGTTTTGGCTTCATGAGACCGTGATATTGTGGGATGGTAATGTCCATAAAAATCCTCTCGATTGCGACGGATCCAATATCACAAAGTCTGATAGATGTGGTGTATCCAGAAAATAAAGGTACGCTGCGGCCCGTTATTATGACGCCAGATATCAGTGTGAACACTGTATGAACGAACGTATCGAACGTGCAGGTTAACTAACAAAGCGTTATTTTATTGAGAATATCTCTCTACAGAGTAGTGTAAACAGAAACCATTATATCCAATTGACTGCCTTTTTATCGTATACATCGCCAGAAGATTGGAAGTTGGTAATAAGCAGAGTTCATAAGGCGACGGTGTAACTTTGCATTTTAACATCCTCGTTACCATAATCGATGTCTGCTGTAGCGTGGTGCTACTTAGATTTAAAAACTTGGTGGTTATTCCATAATCGATTATTACCAGTAACAACTTTCCGTAACTACGACGGCGAGTTTAAGAGCGATGTCGCACTGGCGCTGCCGGTGCGTTGCGTCGTCACAACGCAGAGATTTCAACTCACTGAGCCACACGAGCAATGCGATGTCGATGTCGCAGCGTTGCGCCGATTACGTAAGGCAAAGCAGCTCCCCTCCTCGTTTCGTCTTCCGGCATTCCGTCGCCGCGTGCCTTTTCAACGCACCATGTGGCATTTACATAGTTCAAGTTTATATGTAATATACAACGCATCGTTACCACTCGCAACGTCGCAACGCGTCGTGTGGCGTCGCTCTAACTGTTTGGAAATATCGCAAGAAAAATGAAAAGTCATAGCGTTTGTATGAAATTTATAACCAGAAATAATCGTCATACTCTTTGTTTGTGAACGCAACCATTTTTTGTACCATTAACTTTAAATTGAAGGCATTCATTTATGTTGAATTAGGTAAACCAGAACTTCGATTTGTATAATTAGAACAATAATTTTTATGTGCGTGATGGTACATCACTACAAATACTCTCTGTATGCGCTGTAATTGTAAATACAAAGCTGCTTCTGAAATAGATTCCATATCTACACTTCAACAGCCTACTTCTAGACAAAGGTTTCTGTATAAAAAGTACAAACACCATATTTAGCGGAACAAATAAAAGTTAGAATATAAAAAAGTATATTTAAATGAATAGGAATGATATATAAAATAGCAATTACATTTCCATCTTTTAACATTGACTTAGTATAGCCGTACTCAATCTTAATTGAAAAAAAAATCGAATTTAATTGAATGCATTTTTTTTGTGGCAAAGTAAAAAAATTGAAGAAAATTGTCACAGCTTAACATTGGTTAAATAAAAGTTTGTTGACATTTTTTTGAAATATTCAAGCTACTACTAATAACTCGACAAACCCTACTGGTCACACTGGAAAATAGGGTCGTCGTATTAGTCGTATTCCATATTTTATCCCGCAGATGTTGCACGATGATATATAGATGTGTACATATATAGTATAAACTCTGCTCGAACCATCCATTGTTGTGTGTGACGGAACTGGGGCCTTATCTCGCTTGCCATGATGACAGAGCAGGTACATTTGCTACTTTCTAAAAGCTTCACTCCAAACACCTACATTTTTCATTATTTTTAAGTGTGTTGAATGGCGGTCGTAACTAATAATATTATCATCTACGAAATATAAGTTTATAACTTTTTCAAACATTCTTTTATAAATTTATAGATAAAACCATATACATTATATCGTCGGTGTTTTGTAGAAATGGCGAAAGCGCCATTACAAAAAAAAATCCGGGGAGCATGTTTTAGTTTTTCACGACTGTTTTAAAATATTTACGTCCTGTTTTAAATTAAATATTAAAACTTAAAATTAGTTAAAATCAACATTGAATTTTAAAATAGGACTTAATATTTTAAAACACCAACGATATATACTTCGAGGGTCTCGGTGACCCAACGGTTTGTACTGAGGACGCTGGATGCGGAGGTCCTGGGTTCGATTTCCGATAGGACCAATTGGGAAATGAACGTTTCTAAATTGGTTTTAGTCTGGGTGTTCAGAGAAGTTATTCCGTTACTATGGTACTTATAATTTTTTCTAATCATCAAGTGACGAGACGAACACATCGTGCATCTGTTGGTGAGCGATACGCCTGTTCATAACAGTTGCAGTACCCTCACAGCATCAAGTCGCAAAGTTCTGAGGGCACTGCCCATGTTTCAAGTTCCATGTGCCTGTAATTTCATTTACCCTTCAAAAATAGGAAATACGTCAGCTAGCTGTTCTTCCCTGGACGAACTCTTTTAAAACGAGCTCTATTGGTACTAAACTTGTGACGATGCCTCATTTATCGTCATCCCACCTTTTAACACCCTTTTCTCTGATTCCCGGCCACTATTGAAATTTCGAATCGTTCTTTAATTCCTTTTCTTCGTCACTCTTACTTTTGTTCTTTGCGTCGCCACCTTCTACAAAATTTCCGAAACAAGCACACGTGCTCGATTTCATGTAAAATTCTGACCATTTATACTATTGAAAATCATGTTACCTAATAAGACATCAGTATTTATATGAAAACAGGCCCTTTTGGGGTAAATTTGCTTACGTTAAATATTGTAAGGGAGTGTTTTATACCATTGTACCTGTTTTTATATCATTATACATATTTTGTTACAGCTTGTTCTTTTCTCTTCCTGTACCTTCTCTTTCCTTATTTCCACATAAAGCCTGGACAAATTTATTGTACAGGGAATTCCCTAGTTCGAGACCAGGCCATTGGTAGGTACATTATTGTTATTATTATACTTCACGCCCTCTTCTCATCCGGGTAGGCAGAGACAACAGCTTTCCACATCTACCTTCTCATGTGTTCTAGTAGCAGTAGAGCTCCTTGTGAAAGAGTTCGCCCAGGGTAATACTGCCACCTGTATTTTGTGCCGCCAAGCAGTAATGTCAGCATTACTGTTTCGGTTTTGAAGGGTAAGGGTGCTGGTGAAATTATAGGCACATGGGACTTGTCGCCGTGTGTAACCACTCTTAGGTCTTTGCGATTTAAAGCTCTGAGTAGCACTGCAACCGCTATGGACAGGCGTATCTTTTACTACCAGGCGCAGGACTTGTTAGTCTTGTCACCGATATCATTAAAAAAAATTATTAATAATAATGTGCTCCACAGCCACACCCATTAGCTGGTCTCAAACTAGTGAATTCCCTGTATTATGATTACCAGAGCAATCGAATTCACTGCGGGGCTCTACCCAGAACACGCAAACAAAAACCTATTTAGTAAAATTAATTGGCGGCAGAAATAGGTAAGGTGGCAGTACTTCCTTTACGAACTCTTTCACAAGGAGCTCTACTGCTAATAAATATATTTAAGTTTACTACAAAAGCTTATTTATAAAATTGAACTTAAGTACTTACTCCTACATTATACAAGCGGTGGGAGACCGCCAGCAGGTAATATCCATTCTGTACTTCATTAAACATTCATTAAAACTGAATTTATTCAAATCGCTTTCCGCGCAAAAGCAGTGAAAAAATTTTAAATAAAAGTTGTGTCTTTCACTCTGAAATAATAAATTGATTATCGATGAGAGTTCCACAGGAATCGAAATACTACATTGTCGTAAAAATTTATATTCAATACTTTTATTGGTTATTCCGTAAAAAAACAGTAATTGCCTTGTTTTATATTTTTGTATGCATGTATGTATGTTTTATCCAACCAATCAGACTTTACCGTATCCAAGTTGTAATAGATTAATTGATCTTATCTACTAATTAGGACATTTTTATTACTAAATAGTTTATTATTATTTATTTACTAATTTAATAATTTAGTAGAAGTAGAGTTCCTTGTGAAAGAGTTTGTCCAGGGAAGTACTGCCACCTTGCCTATTTCTTCCACCAAACAGTAATGTCAGCATTACTGTGTTCTGGTTTTGGAGGGTAAGGGTGAAATTACAGGCACATGAGACTTGTCAATTTATGTATCAGGTTGACGGGCGCAGTGGCAGTGCCCTTCAGATTTAAAGCTCTGAATGGCACTGCAGCTGTCATGGATAGGCATGTAGCTTACCACCAGGAGCACGACTTGTAACGAAAAAAATATTACAAATTTCTAAATTTTTTTACTGCAATAAATTTGACGAATAATTACGATCATCCCTAAAATTAAATCTGACGGTACGCAAGGTTGCAGCATTGTATAATATAACACATACACACTTCATTCTGTGAAGTCATTGTAATTTTTAATGTGCAATAAACAATATTTAATTAATTTATTCATGCATAGAAAATATGTAAACTAATAACTAATATATTTCGGTATAAGTCCCATGGTAGCCTAATGGTTTGGCCTCTCAAGCAATGGGTTGTGGGTTCGAATCCGGGCACGCACCTCTAAGTTTTTCGGAATTTATGTGCGAAATTTAATTTAAAATTTTACCATGACCTTTTCGGTGCATGATCAAACCTGTACGTAGAAGAAGGTTCACAACTCTCGGTCCCCAACCCGCATTGGGCCAGCGTAAGCCTCGCCTGAGAGGAGACCCAACCGTGAGACGTATAAAAGGGTTAGTGATGAGATGATATGTGTCACGACCGGTCATAATGAATTGTGTAACTTGAAAGAAAAACTCCAGTGATTCGTGAGTTTCGGAACTAAGTGCATTCTGTACACAACACCACATGACTACGCCTTAAACAGATTTCTTGCAAATCAGTTTTTTTAATACTCGAAGAAAACGAAGCCGCTGTATAATTTTACGATGAGAAAGCATATCGTTTTCCTCACTTTTAGTCTGTAGGTTACATAATACATTATGCCACGTCACGTATGTAGATTTAGATAGAGCACCAGTCTAATTAAATTACAGAAAATATTTACAAAACGTGACTCGAATGATGTCTTCAATGTTTATCATATATAATCATGTAATTAATAGATAAATTACTTACATATGATGTCGGCAATGTTGCGAAATTTTAAGACTGTACGAACATTTTAAACTTTGACATCAAGCAATTACTCTCCATAATTATAAAACATTGTTTTAAAGTACATTCTAAAAATGCTTACAAATCCCCAGTCAACTTACATTTCTGTCAGTTTATTTATATTAAAATATTTTAAATGTGGATTTAATTGTGGATCGCAATGTTTTGCCCAAATTGTATTAGAGCTTATTAATTTCCATTCATAAATGCGAACATAATTTAATTTTTATTCGCAGACGATGTTCGCACGTTTTTGCTGGAAGGAATACCTTTAAATGAACGCACACTCTTTATTTATCTTATACCTTTTTAGATCCTTTACTGTTAAGTTTGCTTTGATATTGTTTCGTTGCCAACCGTTTTTGCTATCTGTTCATTACTACAGCTTCTGTGGTTCATTGTCACCCTATAAAGCAGCTCGTACCGCTGTCATCTCGCCACAATACACACTTCGCCTTGTGTATAATTTGTATCTGCTTGTCCACACAAAGGATACGCACAAGAAATATATTTAGTTACAGGCCCTGTTTTGTAATAGACTTATGACATTGTTTCTATGCGCTACATATTAAAAAGATTAACGTATGAAAGAAAAGGTTCTAACGAAATATATGTAATTTTACGTTTAGCCTTCTGTATTTCTGATTGATTAAATAAGATTTTTTTTAATTTACTACGATAGTTTATTGTTCTCATACTTTTATTACAAATAATTAATCAAATTCTTGTGATGAATTATCGGAAATAATAGTTTTTACATCTTTTATTCAAAATTGTTAATCTTGTGGCCGCTTTTCGAGGTATAAACTAAAGAAAGAAAACACGTTATTGCACAAGCGCAGACACGCATATAAACAAAACAATAGAGGAACAATAATAAAAAATAATAAAAAATATATTAAAACAATTGACATGATTATGCAGTAGGTACCTAATTCACCGTCATGCGTGTCGCGCCTGTAACAATCGGGGCTTGCTCAGCTTTAGCCATAGTCGTTTTTTTAAACCGATTCGTGGCGTTGATTTTCAACAAGTTCTGGGCGAGTGAGCCACTAAACATCTTTGTATATATAGGGCGTCTCACGGCAATTGGGCACGGAGGGAAAGTACTTTAATAATACAGGTAGCATATTTCGGTTCATAGAGACAATGTTTTATTTTTGAAAGTAAATAATAGTGCATTCAAAGACTTAAAACAATTTCTTGCTTCATCTGAGAATCCAACCGACCAAATGTTTGGGATGTCAATCGAAAGGGTCAATTATAAGGATTCATTCTTTACAAGTAACACACTATCCGAGTTATGAAACGTATCTTGTATAATATACGTAATTCGCTTTACTGTCGATATTTCTATTTCTTAAAATATCCTATCTAAAAATCTCTTCAAATTTTATAAATTATCCTTCCGTGTGTCATAGTCGTGAGACGCCCTATAAGCATCAAAATCGTAACTGCTACTTTCAAATGTCTACGACTGTTCGAATAATAGAACTATGTATATCTACATTATTTTTATATATTCTGGTAACCGGAGGAACAAGCGACAAGTCTGTCCACAGCAGTTCCAGTGCTATTCATAGATCTGAGAGGCAATGCTTCTGAGCCCGTTACGCTGACACATATGTTGATAAGACCAATGTGCCTGTAATTTCACCAGCACCCTTGAAAACCGGAATGCATTAATGCTTACATTACTGCTTGGCGGCGAAAATAGGTAAGTTGGCAGTACTTCCCTGGATGAATTCTTTTACGTGGAACATTGCCAATGAGTGATTATTTTTGCAGTGCCTTCCACGTTCAAGGGTACGACAGGGTTGATTCTCGGCGCTTCTAATGGAGCTAGTCACGCCATCACATCCGTCGCGTCTATCAGACCAAGTTACGTGATTTTTTGTTCTCGGTTGTCATTTTCATCAATGCTGGTAGTGTTTTGCATTATAGTGGTAACTGAAGCAATGAATTTGCTCCAGTTAGGGCACGTGTCGTGACGACAGATAGTCGTGCAGTTAGTGTCGTGGCCTGTATATTTAAATGAAATTGTTCACATGTAGTACAACACGATTAATTGTCTTTCACGACTTTTTTGACGTTACGACGACAGTCTGTCAAGACTATGGGAACAGGCTAGACACGATACATAAAACGCTACGATATGAGAACGCGCCCTTAGTTGGCGGTAGGGTATGGCAAAGTTGTAGAAAAGTTTTATAATTTTTTTTAAATTAATCGTCACATTTACGCTTTGTAGGCAATAATTCTTAACAATTTAACGTGTTGAAGCTTGTACTTAAGTGAATAATTTTTTTAAATAACTAGCATTGTACGTTTACATTTTTTATTTTGTTTATTTGTAGATTTTTGACAGTTGAATCGCTTACTACCTATATCTTGCTTATTCTGAACACGAGTTTTATATTATATTATATTATATGTAAGGTTGTTAAATTATACTTTGACCCTTTCTAAACTGATAAAGGACTTATGACGTCAATAAGTAAAAACGATCGCCACCGTCTGAGGAAATCATAGCGCATTTCGAGTTTCTGACACAATTGTCTTGTTTACTCCGAAATGATAATAGATGGCGTGGTCATTGAAATAAAACACGCAAGCGTTTTGTTGTTTAAACCCATATTAATAATGTGTATGTTTTAGTAATAGTTAGTCTTTAAAACAAGTTCGTCATACATTGGTTTGTTTCTTTTTGAGGACCCTTTCTTGGCAATTAACTAAGCAGCATTGTCTTATGAAGCGGGGAATAATAAAAACAGGTATAAAATTATTATTTTTATTGACTTACATCGCCGTACGACATCCAACATATGTATTTATAAACGATACATAGGCATTTCAAATATTTTAATTGTGCAAGTTTAAGCCCTTCTCTTACCAGTATGATGACTAAATGTTGCTGTATCAAACCGCTACAAAATAAGATTATATCGCACCCGCGGTGTAATAAGATCACATTTGTAAAATATCGACTTTTCTAGAAAGAGTTAAACATTCTACGAACGAAATATTCGATAACTTAACACATTCTTCTACTGCTTAATACATTCGTGCTTTTGCCGACTGATGCGCTTTGGCAGATATTTTTCTCATACATTAATGCAAACGTTTACAAATAATTCTTGTACAGGCTACTAAATGAATGTAACAAATAATGATACTAACGCCAATAAACGACGACGTCTATAAACTGCCCCCCAACGTTGTGCGTGTATGCCAGCGATCATTGGTATGTGTGAGTAGTGCTTACTTATCTTGTGATATTTCGATAATGCGTATCGCTAGTTTTTTTTTTTAATAAAATATAAGTGCCCATTTGACCTCTATCTCACCTGATGGAAAGTGACGATGAAGTCCACGATGGAGCATGCACACCTAAATAATGCCTATTCACTCTCGCCTTGAAAAGGCCCAAGTTATAACATTCAGAAAACAAGTCTGCAGGCAGGGAATTCCACTTCATGGCCCTTCGACACATAAACATGGAAGCGTAATGCTTCGTGTGAGTGTTTGGAATATCCACAACATAGGGGTGGAACCCAAGCCTACGCCTAGTCCCCCGGTGATGGACAGGGGAAGGCGGAATTAAATCGTGTAATTCCATCGCACACTCTTCGTGATATATCCTGTAAAATACCGATAAGCAGGCAACTTTACGGCGGTGTTCAAGGCTTTGCAGCTTCGCGTCCACTAATTTCGAGTCGCCAATAAGCCTCTTGGCACGATTGTCAACTGAATCCAAAGTGGCCAGTTGATATGTAGCAGAGCCATTCAAAAGGTGGCAGCAGTACTCCATGCACTACCGGACTTGTGCTTAGTACAGCTGAAGCAACTGTCCCGGTGCAAAGTAACGCCTCACCCTAGAAAGGATGCCAAGCTTCCTAGCTGCATTTTTGGCCATGGATACATGCCGAAGTTCAAATTGGACGACAGGTCCATTCCAAGTAGCTGGAGGCAGTCGGCTATCGGTATGGATATATCACGAAAAGTCGGAGTCAGCTCGAAGGGACTCCGTTTTGTGGAGAATAGACACTGAGTTTTGGTAGCGTTAAATTTGACAAGATTGGCATCACCCCAATCGGAGACTGCCTGGAGTGTCAAATCCAAATGGCTAACCATGGACTCTCGACAAGACTGGCTTTCCTCTCCACCGACCCTTGCATTGGTCAAGTACCTATCTCCAACTGTGCATACAATCAGCATACACAAAGGTACCTGGAATTAACATATCATTGATGTGCAGCAGAAAGAGAATTGCAGACAGTACGGAACCCTGAGGAATCTATCGCCATATGTTCGGAAGAGTAGCTTTCTAAGACCACTCGAATCGAACGTTCACTCAAGAAATCCGAGATCCAATTGCAAAGGTTAGTGGGAAGCCCATAAGAGGGAAGCTTACTTAAAAGGCTTGCGCGCCAGACCCTGTCAAAGGCTTTAGAAATGCCCAAAGACGTTGCAATTGCTTCGCCTTACTTTTCTATAGCCTCGCTCCATATGTGACAGGCATACACAAGAAGATAAGAAGGGGATCTTCTTGTGTATGCCTGTCACTATGGAGCGAGAAGTAGATCGCTCTCGTCGGAATCCGTACTGGCAATCACTGAGGAGGTCGTTATCTTCAAGGTACGACAGGAGACGGTTGTTGAGTACGCGTTCCATAGTCTTGCAGAGTATGGAAGTGACTGAGATAGGTCTATAGTTGACAGGGTCTGCTTTCCTTTTTCGGCACAGGTTGCACGTTTGCACGCTTCCTCGACCTGGGAACTACACCAGTCTCAAGTGAGAGGCGGTACAGGCGTGTGAGAACAGGAGACAACTCAGGCGCACGGTTACGCAGGACTATTGCTGGAATTCCATCTGGCCCGCTAGCTTTATTCACGTCTAGATTTCAAAGAGTTCTAAGTACCTCTTTTTGGCGTATGCGAACTGGCGCCATAGAGCAGCCAGCCTGAGGTAAGGTAGTAAGTAGAGGTAGGCAGTAGGTTCCATATTTTGATATGTTGTAGAACAAAAAAGTAACTATTAAGATTTTGTATGTACTAAAAGCGCTCTCTTACGCTCTTCGATAAAATGACACAAATTAAACGACGTAATAGTACGTTGTTTTACATCACTTACAAATGTTTAGGGCGACATGGTGAGTTATAAAATTTCATAATTTCTTTCATGTAGTTCGTATAATCACCATAGCTTTAAATCGCAAAAATCTTAGAGCACTCCCACTGCGCTCGTCACCGTGAGACAAAAGTAGACAAGTCCTGTGAGCCTGTAATATCACCAGCACCCTTATCCTTCAAAACCTTAACGCAGTAACGCTCACATTATTGCTTGGCGGCAGAAATATATAAGGCAGTACTACCCTGGACGAACTCTTTCACAAGGAGCTCTACTGCTACTAAATGCAATTTTATGATCACTTTTGATAACTTGTGGCGTTATTATGTACCAGCGACATGATAATATGAATATATTCCTTCTTTGTTACTTCGCAATCCATACTATTAACATCTGATAAGTTGGTAACTTTATCAAAGTTGTTATAAAGTCACATTTTCAAAACACACCCTGTTCTACTATTTAGTTAAAACGATTCTCCGAACTGTACTAAAGATTAAAGGTTACAACTTGCACCATTAGAGACAATATTACGAACAACGGACATTTATTTAACCCAAACATCTATGTATTTACATCAACACAAATTTATACTTTTTCATGAAAGCTTTTATCATTAAACTTCATATTGGATATATATTTTTCATAAATGATTATAATATTATCTATTTCACATCTATAGTAACATTTTGATACTGTCTTGAATATAACTAACTACTATTTTTCACTTGTTGTCTTTCATTTGATGAGATAACCTATTATTAATGTTCTTTAATACTGATTAATATTTACCTTATTTTATAAACGTCTTTTGTAGTGCTGTAAAACTGAAACTAGCGTAATTTGTCTATTACACAAACCATCATAGCGTTATAAAAATGTAATTGAAATCATTACAAAAAATATAAAGAACTATATGACACTAATCATTGGCCTTTTATACATCTATTCCAGATTACTTGCTGCTATCCTTATCATAACTAACGTAATCGATATTTTAATGAAATTAAGTTATTAATATATTGGAATTAGCAAAACGAAATCTATAACTCGCTATAATCGGTTTTTTAATATGTTGTTTAGATTCATTGTTATCGTTTTATTGTTAAGCAAAATCAGTGTAATTGGCATTATTCAGAAAAAATCATTAGATGCCTATATTTCGGAAGTTACCTAAATGCAAATACGTTAGTTATGACAATAAGGGCAGTGTAGGTAATAGTAGGTCACTTACTATTGGAGATAATTGCACAGATTTGTGGCTAAAATGGCCTGTGCGAATTTAAATGAACATAATTATATAATACAGCATTACAAAAAATTGTAAAATTTTCTACGTGAAGCAAATCATAGTTTCAATTTGGCGTTACTCAAGGAGCTTTCCTAGGCCCTATGTATATAACGGTAGATACGGACAGTAGTGAAATGAAGGCTTAAGTCCTTCTTTGGGTTTAGGAGTATCTAATAGTTCAGTGTGGTAGTCACATGACAGCATATTGGTATTTCAACTACAAAATGAGTATTTAGTGTGGTAACTATTAGGTTGATATTGCGACTACAAACTTGCTGCCTAATTATTAATATTACAGTATTAAAATAGAGAAATTTAATATAAAATGATTTAATCTCTATTGGCTATATAATATATATAACTAAAGTTAAATGATTGTTTGTTTTATTAAGAATGTAGTAATTAAAAGTAGAATCATATTTTTACGTCAAAGAAGATTATTTTGATCTCTAATAAAATTAGAAACTTGTAAGTTACAATTCTAGATAACGGATTAGGCCCGTCAAACACAAACTACTCTATCTGTAATTGACATTAACGCTGAAAAACTTTAGCTGGGCTCGTAGCTTAAAGCTTTTAAGCGTTTTTTTTAAATTTTGTAATGTAACAGTGACATATTTCATACAACAATCAATTAAACAACGTCTAAAACCAAAGACTATTTAGAAACATAGTATAAACTTATTGTGAAAAGGTAGTTTAATTATTGATATAGAATTTGTACGTTCACTGGGACATAACAAAAAGTATATAGCTAAAAACACTTAAATCATACGTTTTGACATAAAAACAACTACACATACAAGACCCCTTGACGTCTTTGACGTCTCTAAAACGTCCTAATGCTCCACCAAACTGACATTCATTTTTCACTTAAAACTATTGAAACTAACTCTTAAAATAGAAAATATAAAGAGACTTTGATTTACTCCATCTTTTATTTACATCATCTAAGTTTTATTGTCAGTTCTGAACTTTAAAGACGAAATAAATAAAATATATAACAATGTATGTACTAACATTATTTACAGTTATTTTCAATTACTTTCCAAAGCAAAGTCAATAACGTCATTCGCTACACTTTAACACACTCATCTGATCGTCACTATACATTGAAAGCGTTAATTTATTTCAGCGTTACGAGAGTCATTCAACGAGTAAAGTATTGTCTTAGCATTTAATATAATATGTTCATGTAGAGATCAGTGTTTGTGCGCGTAACGTTTTGAATTAATTTTCCTAGAGTATCCAAAATTTACGCGGTTTTATAACCGACGTACATGGACTAGGTGATATGAAAATCTCCCCGTAGGAGTCTCGTGAAAGTCTTCTTGAATTGCTGGTTTGCCAATGCGTAGCAGAAAGGATTAATAGGACTGTTCGCATAGCACAAAAAATACGAAAACATGTACAGATGCTGATTAATACACGGAGGATTCGTACAAAATCCTTCGACTAATGCTAATATATGATAAGGAGTCCAACAAATTACAAATGCTCCCAATATAAACGATATGGTTCTGAACGCCTTCCTGGCTCGGTTTTCCGATTTGGATTTTTGCCGTCCGATACCAGCGAATAAGCCTTCGCGCTTGGAGCGTTTAACTTTTAATTTTTTCCCTATGTTTTTAACAAACTCTCGCTTAGATCCGGCCCGACCTGACCCACTTGCTGCCGCGCTTGACACTTCGCTATTCTCTACAGCCGGGCTTATAGAAGGCTTTAAAGAAGGTGAAATTTGCGAATCGCTCGGCTTCGATGTCTGAGGAGCATTGTTATTGGAAGACGACACGAGAGTGATTACAGGTTTAGGTCGTTCCCCTGACGTTAAGCTCACTTCAGTATTTACCTTTACGGGAGGCGGAGGCGAAAAACTAGTTTTAATTTGGGTGACTTTTGCTTCGGCTGTTGCTCGTATAAGAGCAGCTTGTAGTAACGAAGTGTTTGTTACATTTGCCGAATTCATTGTAGGAGGTGATGGTGGTTCAGTTGCTGTTGGAAATGTAACAGATGATGGTGGACTCTCGTTCGTGGGTGTAGGAACTATAACTGAGCTCTCATCCATATATCGCAAGTCAGCTCCATCCATAGCAACAAGAACATCGTAGGAAGTACCATCAGTCTTTATTATCCTCACAGTTTTTGTTCGCGATGACTCCGAGTGAGATGGAGGGCTTTCAGAGACAGTAGGACTACATCTAAAATCTGACGGTGGGGGAATAATTCTTTGAGCAATAGTTGTGGAGACATCGGAAGGCGTAGCGAAACCCGATGAGGTAGGAGATGTGACACTGGTAGTAGAATGAGGCACTGTTGGTGCAGGCATTTGTTCAACAGTGTGAGAAATGTCATGGTTATCAGTATCCAACATACTTTTCTCGGATATTTGAGAAAGGGAAGATTTTGGCTTATCGCTGTCGTACTTCAATAGAGGAGATTGTTTCAAATCAGCCTTGATCAACATTCCACCGTTTAAACGCATGTTGTTTAGTAGCTGCATAGCTCCAGTTTGCATTACCAAGTTAGCAACAGATGGTCGTTTTTTCACATTGGTTTGAGTAGCGCTCTCGTCATCGGAATCAAATGCAGGGCTGCTAGATCGTTCGGTTTCCACCTGATCTTCTTTCTTATCGCAATCAGATTCGGCAGTAGTTGATGTACCAGTAACTGTGGCGCTACTTTTATGCGCTGAAGATTTCTGACTGGAATTAGAATCGGTAGAACCACCCAAGGTTAGCAATGGTGCAGCTAATGATCCTTTAGACGTTGAATCTTTACGAATGGCTTCAGATACTTTCATTTGATCTTCGTTGGAAATTGAGACATTAGACAATCCAGACATTCCCGCCGCTCTACCAGCCATGCCTGACATTACACCCGCGCTGAGAGCTACCATTGATTGCATTTTTCTTTGCTTTGCTTCGCTTTTCTTTTGCATATCATAAGCGGTCTTGAAGATTCCAGCATAAAGTATGATCAATACACATAAGGTTGTCCAGTAGTATCCAATTATGAGCGCTGTATTGAATATCGGATCTTTCAGAAACTGGACAGCGCACTCACCTTCTTGAAGGTCTCTGTAGCCTACGAAGTGTTCCCATCCGAATATTGTAGTGAAAAACAATAAGGCTGGTATAATCCACGTTACAGTGACCATCCATATGACTCTGTTTTTAGTGCGCCAAGATCTATACCTCGCAGCTATTTTGACACTACAGAATCGGTCTACAGTTATGAGTAGGACAGTGTACTGGGATACAAGACAAACAGTGTAGTCAACAGAAAGCCAGAGATCACACAACAGTGGCCCTAGGTGCCAGTATCCTTTCAAGACGTAGTCGGTATAAAATGGAAGCGACAAAGTACCTGTGGACAAAGGGGAAATCACGTCATGAAAACCTACCTTACACTTGAATTCTTGAGTTGGAATTGAAATTTCGTTAAACATTTCATTTTATCGCTTTCATTATACATATATATCGGTTCCTAAGTAAGTAAATCAATTTACTGATTTCCGTGGTGCTATATTCTTTAAACATGTAAGTATTCTTGGCGAAATATTATTTGCACCGATTCGTCTTATCGCTTCATCTTTAGAGTACAATAGGACAAAAGCGTGAACCGTCTCGGTAGCGCACGTGCCATCTGTATAGTACAAACTACTAGTTTAAACACTTTTACGTAACTTTTACAGCCGGCACCTTCATGCGGAACTAACTTAGTTGAATTAGTAACGAAAGAGTCGACATTCGGTATTTTACGAAGTACTTACAGCTTTAAAAACAACGGTCAGATGAGTAAAGAAATAATTTAAAAGGAGAATTCAGATAATCTCTGTATAGAGTACTAAAAAAACCGACTTCAAAAGTATGTGGAATTACATATAATTACCAAGTTTTATTGAAATCGGGTACCGGAAAGTACGCAAACCCGGTTTCATCCCCTAGTTCGTCACTATACGGGACTTGACACAGGAGATAATAAAAATCGGTTCTCACTACTGAAAGTATATTGAGATAGAAAAACGCCTTGAATTGCAGAATAGCAAAATCAACCATTAAAATAATTGCTCCTTGTAACAAAATTTAGGCGCTATTTATAAAAATGAATCTTCATGCGTGAACAGCCACCCTTAGAGGTGGATGATTTTCTTTAAAATTAAATGAGACCACTACGGAGTTACCCTCTTTCCAACAAAAAAGAATCATGAAAATCAGTTCACAAATACCGGAGTTATCGTGTAACTTATATACAAAAAAAAAAAACAGTCGAATTGAGAACCTCTTCCTTTTTTTGAAGTCGGTTAAAAAAGCATTTAGCGCACCTATGACTCGTACGATAGACCAAGATCATTAAGTTCATGTACACTTTGAGTAAAAGAAGTGTTAATGGTTTTATTACTGTATGGTAATAGAAAGGATATGCCGTTCCAAGAGATAACATTCATCGGTGCAAATAATATTTCTTCAATTATACCATCATTACTTTGAAACTATCAATAAATTTGTATGCATATCTATGTTGCATTGTGTTAATGCAAAATATTAATAATAGAAATTATTTTCAAGTCATATTCAATGTGTCAATAAGATTGCATACAGGTTTAAAAAATGTATTGAGTGAGTTCATTTAAAACGTCATTCAAAAAATCTTTCTGCGTACTTACCAATCAGCAGGTCCGTGGCAGCTAGTGAAGCGATAAAATAGTTACTAGGTTGGCGAATAGTACGGTCCACAAGAAAGGCGAGTAGTACCAGCACATTGCCACTGACTGTCAGTAGGATGACCAAAACCAAGCAAGTCGCGAAGATAGCGGCCAGCCATAGAGGGAACGGTGGCAGTACTGGTTGCTGAGGACAAAAGGGAAATTGTCATGTCATGAGCTGTTGAATACTTATTACATACAATAGGGTTGTTTTTATAATATCAAGTGAAGGGACCAACAAGTAATGCGCCTGATGGTAAGCTACACGCCTGTCCAGTTGCAGTGCAGAGTTTTAAATCGTAAAGATCTGAGGGGCACTGCCACTGCGCCCGTCACCCTGAGACATAAGTTCCATGTGCCTGTAATTTCACCACACATTTCACAGGTATTGTAATCGATAAGTACGAGTAGCGTATTTAGAAGCTGAAGTTATACGATTATTTAATTTCGATTAGTTCTGCAACTTTTGCAACAACAACTGAGTCCTAGATGCTTTTAAGTATACCTCACAGCATATTTCATTTTATATAATTTTTAACGTTTATCCTGAATGATGAATTGTTTTTAACTAAACTCTTCATTTAGTAATTTCCCCGGAGACATAAAACGTGCCAGCGTTACACTTTTAAGTTATGACATATTTTTATTACAACGCTTTATCATTTGCTTTATGGAACCTGAGTCGTTCAAGTGGCACTATAAGGTCTAATTAGACACTTCGATTAAAGTGGGAGCGCCTTATGATGAGCGTGTAAAATGCAGTCTAATAGCACATACGTGCAGGCCACGTCATATAAAAATGTTGTGATTTTTACTAGAAACATTAGATTCTTGGCCTCTAAAATAACATATATCACATAAAATATAGCTTCTCTTTGTGCGTATGTATCACATACATACATACATATACTTCACGCCTTTTTCCCATCGGGGTAGGCAGAGACAACTGGCTTCCACTTGCTACGGTCCTGACACACATCTTTCGCTTCATCGTCACGCATTAATGCTTTGATATACGCTCGTCGGTTAAGGGAACTTTTGATCTGGCCCTTCTTTAGGATGACCTCAATTAGGTCATGGTAAGTTCGTCTTGGTTGGCCCATACCAACTTGCCCGCTCACACTCGCCTTATAAATCTGTTTCGTCAATCTTCTTTCATTCATTCTCTCTACATATCCAAACCATCTAAGCGTCCCTTTCTATATCTTTCTCACTACATCTTCTTCCATATTTGTATAAATAACTAGATGTACCCAACTTGCTTTTCAATGTCGCTGAAAACGTGTGAAGTTCCCAAGTCGTATTGGGCCAGAGTGGTGGACTATGGCCTTAACCTCTCTACTTAGAGGAGACCCACGCCCAGCAGTGGCATCTTATACTTAAAAAAACTTTTGCGAGTGTGGGCACAACATCACACGAATATTTTATCATAATCGGATGAATAATAATCAACTGCACACGGGGTACACAAACATACATATAAACATTTACGTACAGTGTATATTTTTAACCGACTTCAAAAAAGGAGGAGATTCTCAGTTCTATTCTTTTTTTGTGTGTGTATATTACGAGGTTACTTCGGCATTTGTGAATCGATTTTGATGATTCTTTTTTTTGGAAAGAAGGTACATCGGTATTGGTCCCATTTAAATTTGAAAAAAATATTCCACCTGTAAGCGTAGCAAGCTAGGGGATGAATCCGGTTTCGCGCACGTTCCGGTAACCGATTTCAATAAAATAGCAAATAGATGTGATTCCACAAACTTTTGAAGTCGTTTTTTTTATAAAATGTTATAATAATAAATTATTAAATGAGACATTTTTTTAATAAATCCGAAACCATATTTAAGTCGTACGGAAACTATTTAAGAAACCATTGGGTTTTTGTTTGCGAAAAACAATGTTGATGCAGTAATTATTGTTTATAAAATAGATGATATTGATTATTTTTTAATTGGAAATAAACGTATTTTTTCGAATATAAATCGCGTATGTTTATTTTTTAATCTTGATAAACTCAGTTTCAAGTTAGGGTCTTTTCAATGCATCTAAAGAAAAAAATCGGGAAAGTAGAATTCGGAAAATTTAATGAAACGATTTTTTTATACAATTTGTTACGAAAGAAAGGAAGAAGAAGTGTCATTTGTGGTAGTCAAAGAAATGTATTTTCTACATTTCTTTGATTAATTAATGACACCACAAAATAAAAAAGAAAGAAAATGGAAAAAAAGGAAAAAATATTAATAAAAATAATCAAAAATATTTACACATAAGACAGTAATAAATAATTACAAAACAAAACATAAACTAAAACACAGATTATTTACATAAACAAAAAAGGACACTAAGAATAAAGATACTTTAATATAATTAATGCTTCAATAAGTGTTCAATACGACCTCCATCTACTGTATGCAGGTATGGGCGCATCTCGGACGGCGTCTTTGCTTCCATATTGTATCGGGATTCATAAACTCGACCCTTAAGGTAACTTCATATGAAAAAAACCGTTGGCGTCATATTGGGTGAACGTGGTGGCCATTTTATAGGGCGATATGTGCCATCCAACGACCCGGAAAATGTTCATCTAAAACCATTTATGGGGAGGGGCATAATCTTTTTGATAACGTTATTTGCACTGCTTAAGGAAATAATATCATCTATTTAATAATTCACTTTTATATGGTTCTTACTAGAGTTTCTCTGTGTCTCCTATGGTTTCTGATTTTC
>NW_020653854.1:12132075-12221469 GCF_003589595.1 Hyposmocoma kahamanoa | reverse complement strand
TATAATAAACAAATAAATAAATATTAGACAACATCACATACGTTACTCTGATCCTAAAGGAAGTAGCTAAAACACTTGTGTTATGGAAATCGGAAACAACGACGGTACCACAAATACCCAGACCCGAGACAACATAGAAAAGTTAGTTTCTACACTGACCCGGCCGGGGATCGAACCCGGGACTTCAGAGATGGCGACACCATGAAAACTACACAAATTCAGATACTGTTTTACTTAATCCTTGTTTGGCATCATAACAATGCAGATTATTTTCACATTTGGTCGGTTAGATTCCCAGATTAAGAAAGCAACTTTAAAAGTATTTGAATGCAGTATTACATACTTTAAAAACCAAAATAATGTCTCCAAAAAAGCACAAGAAATTAAAAAGCAAAATATCTACACTGCTTGAATTGTATTTTATAGCCACAGTGCATGCTTTTACATTTGTATTTAAATTGAAGTAGATACATTATTAAAATACCAATATCAAGCTAATGTTTATTTACGTAAGTATTTATTAATTCAGTACATAGTCTAATACTGCGCATAAAAAGAAGAATTCTCACAGTAGTACAACAATTAAATTAGGACTTCAAAGAAAATGAATACAATGATCTTATTGAATGTGAAAGTATGCCCCTGACATTATTACTTTTAAAATCACATGTTATTGTTAAAGACGATGTTTAACATCGCTGGAAACATTTTATAATACCGGAATTTCAAGTTTCCGTTGATGTGGTAGAAATACTTCAAAATCAACTGTGATATAAAATATTTCTTTTCAATGTATAAGAAGTGTCACTCACCAATCCACCATTAGCAGAGAGAATATTATCTAAGGAGTTATTGAAATAGTAGACATCACTAAAGTTGGTGCCATTGGCCGTTACATATCCTTCGATACATTCATGGTACGACCCCGACGTACAGGTCCGTTGCTTCAGTTTTTGAAGTTTCCTGCGAAAATAATATGTTACGATAAATGGTAAATTCGCGTGAGCTTAATTATAATCTGCCAAATTTCAGATTGAGAGCTCTGTTGTCTGAGTAAGCTGGTATACCTTATACGGTACACTACATTTACTTAGAACTCAATGTCAAGTTTCAAAAAGTGGACAAAATTTCATAGTTTTCCCTAAATTTTGCTGTGGCGTTACACTTTGGTAACACTGGAGCTTGTTTTAAAAGAGTTATTTTTTATGATACAAAATGATGGAACGAACAAGTCGTGTGTATGGTTGCAAGCGACACGCCTGTTTATAACAGTTGCAGTGCCATTCAGAGCTTTAAATCGCAAAGATGCCCCTCATGCACTCCCCTGGGCCCGTTACCCTGAGACGTAAGTTGACAAGTCCCATGTGCCTGTAATTTCACCAGCACCTTTAGTCTTCAAAACCAGAATGTAGTAATGGTCATATTACTGCTTGGTGGCAGAAATGGGTAAGGTCTTCACTTCACTGGACAAACTCTTTCACAAGAAGCTCTACCGCTACTAAAGAAAAATTCGTTCAGGAACGTTCTGCCACTATATATGTTTCTGCTGTCAAGCAGTAATTAAAGCAATACTGCATTCCGGTTATAAAAGGTAAGGGTGCTGGTGAAATTACAGGCACATAAGATTTGTCAGCTTACGTCTCAAGGTGACGGGTGCCGTGGCTGTGCCCCTCGGGTTTCCGATTTAAAATTCTGAGTTGCCACTGTTACGAATAGACGTGTCGCATGGCACTAGTTGCACAACGTGTTCGTCTTGTCGCTTGATATACAAAAAAAAAGCTTGAAAAACTAAGTACACAATTAAACTACAAAGACACTGAAAATTTAATATCTGTTATTACGTAATATTAATAATAGTTAAGGTGCTAGCTAATGTAATTAAGTATTCACGTTTTATTACAATAAATGATTGTTATAGAACAAAATAACCGATTTGAATACCAAAGATACAAGTAAACAATTTTACGTAGTTTAGGTATCATCTAGATTAACATGTATTGTTAACATTAATTAAAGTTATACAGAACCATACAACTAATTCATTGTTTGCAATAGTCTGGCGCATATTATGTAAATAAGAGATTTATTCAATAAGATTCATGTCATTCAGAGAAAGTCTTATGGATACTGCCCCTACATGAATCTCACGCCCTTTGTGTTGGGGATGATAGAATATGGTGAAATATCTACAGATTATTGCAAGGGAGTGCGCATAACCCAATCCTACTAGCATCCCATCCCATTCCTTATCCCCAAGATCCCAAAACAAAACCTCAGATCACGCTGCAGGCCTCTATTTAATACGCTTAAACGGGGAGATCCAATGAATCCTTTTTTTAGGGCTCTTGACTACATAAACATATTGTGCATATACCATATTTCTGATATTTTCGTCGACTCGGAAAATATATTTCTATCCACAGCAGGCGCTTACTTTGAAAGCATTGCTAGGTTTACATCTATCGTATAATTGTTAGAATGAGTGTAGTCTTGAAATATAATTAATTTAATGAAATTGAAAGTTCTGTCGTGAGTGTGTAATTTTTGGTTGTCTATGTGTGTGTCCATGGCACCCGCCATACAGAGTTTCCCTAGTGCGAGGCTATGACTGTGTACGCGTTATTATTAAATTGATACGGGTGTATCTTGCAAGGTTCGTGTAACTGTAAATGTAAGTGAGTTTGATTAAATAAATAAATATATTTAGGTGAAGTAAAGCGGTAGTAGTTAAGGTAAGTAAGATTATACAGTATAAATTTATCTTTAACTTTAATTATGAAGACTTGTAATATTCATTATCAGGAGTACAACTTTACCGGTCTTAACGTATCGCCATGAACATTGTAACAGCAACGTTTGTTTATTTCAAGCATCAGTCCTGCATGTCCATGTGTCAATGTAATTTTTACACAGGTAAATGAAGGTTGGGTTCACCTCTCAGCCCTCGCGCTGCTGAAACTGTCAGCGGGCCCCTTGCATAATTGATTGACTGTTAAGTACTTTTTCGCTAAAAAAGACTGGGACAGAGAGATTTATAGAGAAGTCATTCATTGAGGATTGTGTATATATTTTTTTTATAATATCAAATGACGAGACAAAATAAGTCTTGAGTCTGATCGTAAACTACACGCCTGTTACAGTTGCAGTGCCACTCAGAGCATTAAATCGCAAAGATCTGAGGGGCACTGCCACTGAGCCCTTCACCCTGAGACATAAGTTGATAATTCCCATCTGCCTGTAATTTTACCAGCGCCCTTACTTTTCAAAACCGGAGTGCAGTAATGCTGACATTACTGCTTGGCGGCAGAAATATATAAGGTGGCAGTACTACCCTGGACGAACTCTTTCACAAGGAGCTCTACTGCTACTAAATATACTATACATTGTATATGTAATAATAATGTGCAACCACGCCAGTTACTTGGTCATAAACTAGGGATATTAGAAGTATTCAGTAGTGGGTAGGCACTCCCAATGTGCCCGTCTCTCAGAGACATAAGATAACAAGTCTCAAGTGCCTGTAATTTGACCAGCATCCATATCCTTCCGAACCGGAATACGGTAATGTGAGCATTACTGCTTGGTGGCAGAAATAGATAGGTAAGGTGGCAATATTTGCCTTGGACGAACTCTTTCTACTGCTGCTAAAAATACAGTAGCGTGCATACGAAACGAAAACGACAAAAAAAAAAACGAAAACAGAACTCAAAGAATTGACACGTTACTTATTAAATTTTCAAGTCAAATAATTTACTACTTTGCTTGTCATAGATATGTCATCTATATAAATTATGACTGTAGAAAGGTCATTACTTACCATTGTGTGATAAAAGTTGTGCCAATTGAAACTATTGGAGTTGACCGGTTAACATCGAGACTCGCTTCCGTGGAATTCATGTTAAAGGCGTTTTATTGTCTGCGTTGCGATGATATAATAGAAACTTGGCAAGGTTTCACCAGGAGGTCTGCAATAGAGGTCAGAGTTAACAATTGCGATTGAATGAGGTACAAGTAGATCAAATTGCTAAAATTTTAGTCGTCTTATAGCTCGTGTAACTTAACGAAAATGACGGATGCGCCTTAATTGTTCAAAGGTGAAATATTTTATTTATCTTCTAAATGTAAGAATACATGAACCAAGTCTTTCAGTTTTGAAAAGCTGCTATTTAAAGGAGCCTATAGATCTCCTCGATTCTTTGACGATCGACACGTAACAATCTACAAAAATACGATATAGATCGTCAGTTTGTAACACATTTACTCGATTTTGTCTGATCACTCGCACATCACATCACATCACACCATGTTGATCGACAAAATTTACGATGTCGATCGTCTGTTGCTTATAAATTTATTCGCTTTGTTCGATCACACGTGTCGAATGTCAAAAATTCGAGCAAATCAGTGAGCACCTTGAAACACTTTTGGGAAGTTTAGAGTACTGTTATTTGTTTGCGCATAGGCCTCGTCGGAGTGCCGTCGAGCTACCTGGGCGCGCGCGCAGGCCGCATCGCCTTTTCGCCGACAGTGACAACGCACCTACTTTGCACGCGATCACACTCCTCAATGTATTTCTCATCCAGTATAGGAATTTAGATATATTGTTTGACAAACAGTATGTGATCCGTCACGGGATTCTTCTGATCGTGAACTACCTGTCGAGCACTGATATTGTGTAGGGTGGGTCGCATACTGTGCGCAGTGTTTATAAATTTTATTTTGTTATCTATATTTCTTAACTTTATTTTTTATTATTATTATTTTTTATTTATTCAGCTTGATTTGTAAACGCTTTGCTAGTGTAAAACAATCGTAATCACGTATGTTTTAGTAGGGATATCAGTTATAGTAGTATACTGCAAAATCGTTATTGAGTTCAAAGAGCTCTGTCATTTGTTGGCTCCTGCGAGCCCCCTGAAGGACCCCATATCGTAAGACGGCGGGAATATGTGCCTTAGAAGGGAGTTCCATTTCTCAACTGTGTGACAGAGGTAGGTGCCACCAAATCTTTTGATTCGCTATGGAATATGGCTAGTTGTAAAACGGTGACTACGGATTATTATAAAAAGAGAGAATCTGTTGGAAAATAGTTAAATTACCTTTTGCAGGAATAATAGTTCAATTTCTCAACTAGGAGTAAAATAGACCAATGGTCATCAAACCTGGCTCAGTTCGAGCAGATGCAATTGGGGTTGAGCCAAATGACAAACAGAAGAATCTGAGACTACGCTAAAATCAGAGCCGAAATGTTAGTAAAAATCGATTTAAGTGCAAATCTGATCCTTGATTCTCTCCGTGAGGCCTATATCTAATTGATTGAGTTTGCGAAGCGACGTGACGCGGCGACGTCAAATTTTCCTGATTGGTGCGAGACAAATCATTTTACGCCCAACAAGCGACATGATTGTGAGACGGTGATTTCATTATGTTCAATTCCAGATATTTCAGAAGGTAGTTTTCTTTTAAGCTATGGTAAAATGGCAGTAAGTGAAATAAAACTTTTTCGAGGAAAAAGTTATAATGCAATGGAAATTTTTATTCGAACAAAGTAACTCTACTTTGTTTTTAACATTTCTTTGCTCTGTTTAATAATTTAAGACCGGCTTACGATTGTCCACCATCTTACTTGATTAAAAGTGAAAGTGTTAACGAGGATGATGGTGATAGAAAGTAAAATATATAGGTTAAATAATTTGGAAAATGGTTTACAACGATAAAACAGTAAATAAAATGTTGCAAATGAAAAAGCATGATTATTTGCATATTGATTACTTCAACGATAAACTATATAAATAACATAGAATACAAGATACTAATGTCGCTACAAATTGCCGCAGCCAGGACACGTAATCTACCTCTAAAGTTCATGCTACACAACTCGAAGCAGCTCAGCCGCTGCCTACATTTCAAAGAAATATACGTTATTGTTGCTATGTTGAAAAGCGCCAGAAAGCACCAGAAAGTATCTGTACAAATCTTTATATTCGTGTAATAGCCAGGGTTTCAATGGCGACGCCAGTACATCCGGGTTTATGGCTTAATTTTTGGTCGAAAAATTATTGCAGCAAATTTTTGATAATTCTTTTGCTCCGACTGTTGTATTATATGTTTTGTATTATAACTTGGTAAAGAATCGAAAATAAGATTTTAGTAAATGGAATTTGAAACAGCTCCGACTGTTGTGGCGGTCGAGCTGGGAGTGACCGTGGTACGAAAACAAAATGAGAAAGTGAAGGAAGATGGAACAATTCAAATTTAAAATTTAAATACATGTAAAATAAAAAATGATAGGATACAAGCTGAGAGAGGCGATACAAAGAGGTGAGATGACGGTGTAAGGAGGTCACACGGTCACAAAGTTACATTTTGCATGGCCCATAGCCGCATGTTTTGCCACCGACTGGCCGTAGGGCGGCATTGCGCTGCAACGCGCGGATTGCTATTGATTAGATTGATTAATATTGACACATTGCAAATCACAAATAACAAAATTTTAGTCTTAAGTAATATTTAAAATGTAAGTTTTTCTTTGTAGTTTTGAATTGATGAACTTTGTGCACCACGTGATATTTTTTGCTCAAATTGCATTTTGGTATTTTTCAAGACCTTGACCGTTAAAGTACAGTTAATGTAGTTCATTTCTAATAAAGTAAATAAAATACAGTACAACCCTCAAATCAACTTCTTGTTGACTCTACAGTACCTACCAAAAATAAGCTTGTATAGATACCAAAGCTTGTATAGATAGCAAAGATACCCTTGTACTATCTGGTGGGAATAAAATATTAATATTTAATCTTGATCTCACGTATAGGGTATCCGATGGGAGTAGAAAATAATATAAAATAAAACGGATCCACCAGGGGATCGATTTTAGGGGATCAGATGGGAATCCGCCGTTTAACGCTAGTCCACCGTATATATATATGTATCATCATTATTATTATTACCTATATCAATGTAGAGTGACACAGGAAACCGGCGTCGTCGTCGTGGACGCCGCCATACGGACTACAAGACCATCGTCGGAGCATTGTGCCTGCTGCCTTAGCTCATCTGTAAAGATGTCGACGTGAATCAATATTGCGATCCAAGTATCGATAACATTGTTATTATTCTATGAAAATGTATCTATATCGATATCGAATCTATACCGATAGTATAACGTCGATATTTTCTGGATTCAATATTGGATGGGATTCGATAGAATAGAACTATGTAGGTTCCTCAACCGTCTGGCCATTCCAGGAGTGGTCCCGCTGAATTTAGAACGCCCAGTCTTCAATATAACCGATAGTGTTATTTAGTGTGTAGGCAATTGATTTTATTGATATTGTTATAGTTCACGAAATATTATTTGGGCCGATTCGACTTATATCGTTACCTCTAACGGTATATTATGTCGAATCGACCCAAATACTAATGGAGCAAGAGATATAGAGCGTGTCTGTATATAGCTAGCATTGTTACTAAAAGTATGTTTGCAAAATTAAAGGTTACGGTTACATTATGAAAACATTTTTTTTTTCTTATTTATTGAGGGACAAACAGTTACACGCATATAAAAAAATACATATTTTAAAATTAACTTATAAATAAACCCATAGTCCCCTAAATATACATTAAATAAAACAAAAAGTAGGTAAACAGACAATCTGATACACAATAAACAACACGGAAGAAATAAAAGTATGTATGTGGTCTATGATAAACAATTTCAAGTTATGAATAGATATAGCCACCGACATATAGACATAACACATACAACACAAAGAACTCGTGCACAGGAACAACGGAACAGAACAAACATATTCAGCAATATGCGTATTTCGTCTTTCGAACACTGCAAGAGTGCACACAGAGGTAACTCGCTGCGCTCAGGACTGGTCGTGTCATTACGTAACGGAACACAAGTCGTAATTGAATTGAAAAATAATTATTAACAATGCATTGAGTGAGAAAAAAAAATGTTAAATAAAAAGAAGTATAGTCTTTGCAATCCATCAGTGAACCAGTTCAGCTATTTCCAATTTTTTATTATATACATAATATATTACTTACAATAATAATATTGCTATCACGGCATGCGAGAACCCCGGAAAGACTTACATTGGAAAGAACATACGAAAACATGGTTTCCACTTAAGGTAAGCACAATAGTTAACTAATTATATTACAATTAATTAATTACTATAAACATAATAAAATCTAAATATTAATAAGATAAATTTCATTTCAGACAATAATATGAATCATAATAGACAACTAAAAAAAATCACAAAAACGGTTTGAACATTATTTATCCATAGTATATTAGTTTTATTTTGTATAAGTTCAGTGATGTGGTTTTTAAATCTTAATAGCGACTTATCAAATATTTCTATACTCATTAATTTGCTATTATATAAGGTACATGCTCTCTTTATAAAACTATTACTTCCATACCAGGTCTTACTTGGTTTAATGGCAAATAGTGGTTTTTTTACGACTTGTTCTTTCTTGCTTATAAGGTACACGAAAATAAATTTGTCCCAATAGGAAAGGGACATCAACCATGTTATGTAATATTTTAAACAAGTACGTGACGTCAGCGATCTCGCGACGTTGTTTCAAGGTGTTAATTTTATGGAATGTAAGGGATGAGTCCTAATCTGTGTGCTGGTGACCGATTCTATAATCCAAAGATTTAACAAATTTTCGTTGCAAATTTTCAATTTTATTTTGATGAACCTGCTGATACGGATTCCAAACTGGACTTGCAAATTCCAGCCGACTTCGCACGTAACTGTTGAATAATAGTTTATAGATAGAAGCGTTTTTAAATGGTTTTCCTACGCGTAATATAAAACCCAAAAATTTGTATGACCTATTAACAATCTTGTCTATTTGGGGGATAAATGAAAGTTTGGAGTCTATTACCACACCCAGGTCTCTAATCTCACTTACGCGATTCAGATCCTGTCCACAAATTTTATAATGGTACGTTATTGGGTTTCTTTTCCTTGTAAAAGAAATGGTAAAACATTTATCTGCATTCAGAAATAAATTGTTACTGTTACAAAAATCAACAAAATCATTTAAATCGCTTTACAGTAACGCAGCATCATTTGTTTCCTTTACAACTCTGTATAACTTTGTATCATCCGCATATAGTAGCACGTTTGAATGACTTATGGACTTTGTCAGATCATTGATATAAATAATAAATAATAAAGGTCCCAAATGAGATCCTTGAGGCACTCCAGAGGGTATATTCTTGTATATAGAACGGTAACCACAGAGTGTAACAGCCTGACTACGGTTTTCCACGTATGAACGTATCCATTGGAACAAGTCACCGTGAATTCCGAGCTGCCAGAGCTTAAAAAGTAGTGTGTTATGACAAATTTTATCAAATGCTTTCGCAAAATTTGTATATATAGCATCTACTTGTGCGTTTTCAACCATTGCTGACAGTAGAAGCTCCGTAAAAGTTAACAAATTGCTATCCACACCACGCTTTCTACAAAAGCCATGTTGGTTCAGAATAATGACGCGCTGCACAACCCTAAACAGTTGATCAGTAACAATCCTTTCCTGTATCTTGGCGAAATGGCACAGTTTGGAAATCGGCCGATAATTAGTGACATCCTCACACACGTTACCCTTAGGTATAGGCGTTATCCAAGCAAACTTCCAGACTTGAGGCACGCAACCACTGCTAAAAGATAATTTGAAAATATGAGTGAGGGGATAAGTCAGCGCATCAGCACACTTGCTAATTAACAGAGGATGTATCCCATCCGGCCTCACACCCTTGTTGACGTTAATTTTTTTTTAATATTTGTTTACCAACTTAAGGTGAATCTTGACGGAACCAATATCCAAAACTGTGTTTACAGGAGCATCCCATTGATTAAGCAGCGATTAGCTAGTATTATTTACGAAAACCGAATGAAAGTGTTCATTAAAGAATTCACAAATTTGCTCCATCGCTACTACATTTCCCGTTAAAGGTCATCGTTTGCGGTAGCCCATTATTAGCCTTAATAGCTTTGACATAGGTCCAGAAATACTTAGAGTTTGTTTGAATTTTATTTTCTATATACTGTATATAATTGTTGTAACATTCGGTTTCCATGCGATTGGTTCTTTTTCTCAGAGCACTGAAACTTTGATAATCCAAGGGATTCCCATACAACTTCCACAGTTTGTGATATTTTCTTTTTTCATTCAAAAGTTTTCTTAAGGGCTTAGTATGCCATACAGGAAAGGACTGCGAAGATCTGATAATCTTTCGAGGAACAAACTTTGTAATACAATTCCTTAAAATGCAGTAAAATTTCGAAATACATTCCTCTAAGCTTAAAGCTTTAAATATTTCAGGCCAGTCTATGTTTGTAAGTTCCTCATTAATAGAAAGAAAATCTGCTGCACAATAATTATAGGTGGGTACTGAATTGAAAGACTTAAAGTTATCAATATTCAAACAAATTTCTATTGACTTATGATGGATATCCTCTTGGGTTAACGGTTGACAGCAACTCGTGACATTGCAGTTAATATTACTCATCACTAGGTCCAAGATTCTGTTATTGGTATTATAAGCACCATTAAACTGTTGTAGATTAGTGAACGCTAAAAAATCTCTCAACGATCTTACAGCATAGTCACCACCTTTTTGTAGTAATTTGCTGAAAGTGCGAGTCTCCTGCCAAACCGCTTCAGAAACATTAAAATCACCCACAATTAAAAATATATCATTTGGCCGACTATTAAATATATCGCTAGCACAATTAAAAATGCTTTCAGCGCGTCACGGTAGCCTGGCCCATGTGGTATGTAAACACAGGCGATGTTTAAACATCTATTACTACTACCTATATTCAGGGGTATGGATAGCCAAATGCAGTCGGAAGCAGCGCGCGGTGGCGTCGGCCAGTTCCGTCGCAGCGGCATCAATGTAGTACGCACTGCAACCATGACTCCACCGCCACGCATCGCACCGCTCTACTCGTGCGAGCGGTCACAGCGAAACACAAAGTACCTACTTTCAAATTTTGATTTTTACTCTCGATCGTAAAAATCAGGTGTTAACCAGGTTTCAGTCACACATACAAAATCGTAGTCCGTTATAGCTATCTGGGATAGAAAGTCGTGGGATTTCGTACGTAAACCCCTTGCATTCTGATAATAACCTAACAGATGTTTAGTTGTCGGATCCATAATAGTTAATTAATATAAACACGTATTTATTATTCGCCATGAGACCATTAAAATTCATTAAGTAATTAGAAGTAATTAAATTATAATATGCAATTTTATTTATATATTGTAGCAAGAAGTAATTTCGTAATAGGATTAAATGTAAATATTTTAGAAAAAGAGTGCATTGTACACAAACAGAAAAAATAGTTACCACGTCACTTAACGTAAAATAACAGATACAGTTAAAACATATAATTTGCATAAGAAACGAACGTATAGATCTATCTACATTGGTAAAAAAATGAAAAAGCCACTGTTTAATTATTAAAAATATAAAAAAATTGTTTAGAAGTCATTTTAACTTGGATATGTCGGCATCATTCCTGATGACGACAACATTAGACCTCTCGTTTTTGCGCATCAATATCTTACAGTCTCTAACCCATAAATAAGAATAATTCAAGTCGGTTTTGATCTGTCTGGCACGCTTGAATAATTGTTTGTTTCGAGGAGTGAGGTGATCCGACACATACACGTTTTGAGAGGGACCCGAAAGATCGACATCGGCAGTAGTTAGGCCGCATCGCGAGCGCACTGCTGCTAGGAATTTATCCTTACACAGCCGCCGAGCGAATTTTACAATGATGGCCGGCGGACGTGAGACGCTTGATTCTGCAGACACACTGCTCGCTTCGAACCTCCGTACACGCGTGACACCATCGATGTCACGGCCGTCTAGTGAGTAACCAACCTTATTAGAAATGGCCCGTATTAGCGTTGAGAGGTTCTCACCAGCAGCAATAGGTATCCCGGATATCTCGACGTTGTTCATCCTAGCTAGTTGGTCCCGTTGCTGTAACTCATTTTCTAATATCGATTCTTTAGCTGAGTCTAGGCCTTGTTTTAATTTAGGAATCAACGCCGTTTTGTTTTCATTTATTATTAACCTATCCTCAATGACACTGAAACGAGATTCCATTTCACTAAATTTTTTATTAATTTCCTGAATGCTATCAGTCACTCTTTGAATATCTGACTTCATGCCAACAAAATCGTTCCTGAATGCTCGCAGCTCCTTTAAAACTTGAGAAATATTTACTTCACGGGTGCTTTTCGATTCCTCACCATCATTAGTTGCGATGCAGCCGGAAGCTAAGTTGTTGCAAGATATGTCAGCCTCGACTGGGAGCTGCTTGAACTGTCTACGGGTTGATGTCTCATCACATACACGAACACGTCTCGTAGCCATTACACAACAAGGGCATAGCCAGTCATGTTATGTTTATTGGCAGTATAGGTGTTCAACGTCATATTTATACACTTATAATGATAACATCCCTTACAGGTAGCACAGGCTAATACCTCTCCTAGGTTTATTTTATTGTTACACGCTAAACAATTCATTTAACACTTATTTGCTTAAATTCGATATAAAAACACACTGTAATGCACTACAAAATAATATTTTTTTTTAAATAATAATTTTTCTCAAATTTCCAAATTATCGTACGGACGTACACATTTGCATAATCTAGCAATGCACTAGCGTTGCATAACACTGGTCGTCCCAAAACGCCTTTCATTATTATGCTAATGTGTGTGTTTAGACACGGCACTCGGCAGTAGACATATAAGCTGCGTAGTCATTTTGTACGAAGTTACCCTACTTGTTTCACTCTAATACGGCTAAACGCTCAATATACATTCAGACCCACGTATTTTTTGAGATACCCTATGGTCATATATATAGAATATAGCGCTAAATTTGAATGCGAGTTTATCATTATAATGTACACTGGACGTTTAAATGATCATACGAATAATATTGTCTGAGTCTGAATCACTTCACACATAATGCGTACATTTTGATGTACAAGGGGCCTCAGAAGGATAACTAATAAATAATATTCAGTAAGTACACTCCTAATATGTAGTAGGAGCCGCATGAATTGTGTACGTGCATATGAATACCAAGCTCCGGGATTATTCGTGTTTACTAATATTGGCACAGAGGAATATTACTCGTAGGGTGCGGTTTCTGTCTAAACCAAAGCCGCCTGGAGAGGTACCATTGCTGTACCTATAGAAATAGGTACGGCAATGGTAAACAGCGAAGCAGCATTGCAGTGTTCCGGATTTACAGACACCTTAAATGTACGACCTTACGATATTGCTTACTTAAACTACATACTAAAACGTCAGCGTTTGTAATTGGTGTATTAATTGAACATATAAATTAGTGCCAGTCAAATTTACAGAGTCATTTTTAGCTATAGAGCTCCTTGTGAAAGAATTCATCTAGGGAAATACTGCCAACTTGCCTATTTCTGGCGCCAAGCAGTAATGTGATCTTCACTGTATTTCGGTTTTGAAGGGTAAGGGTGCTGGTGAAATAGTGCTATAATATAACACAGCATTAAGACAACGTACAAAGAACACATACGCAATTATTTAAGCAGTTTATTTTAGTTTATTTTATATTTTATTTTGCGACACATACGTCCGACACTCATCTCAGCTCAGGGCTCATTGAAAACCAGCGCCACAGTGAATTGCGGCTGTGACATAAGCTGACTGAAGTCCTTTTGCGTACACACATGACAGTACAACATTTATAGTTGTTATATTTAGTATTCTTCTGTTTTGCTCTTTGTTTGTTATTGTCTTATTTTATTTTATTTTAATATTGTTAATTACGTCTTTTTGTTTTGTTTTGCTTGTCTAAGTGGTATCAATACTTTTTTTTTGTATCTATGTGTTGTGGCGTTGCAATAAATGTCTATTCTATTCTATTTTATTCTAAATTACAGGCAGGAAGGGACTTGTCAACTTATGTCTCCGGGTGATGGCAATGTCTTTCAGATCTTTGCGATTTAAAGCTCTGTGACACTGCAATTGTATGAATAGGATGAACGTGTCGCTTATACTACCAGGCGCACGACTTGTTTGTCCCGTCACTTGAAAAAAATAGAATTAAAAAAAGAAGTAATTCATAAGTATTCAATCCGCTTTCACCATTTCGTAAATCTGGTGGAACTCGGACTTAATTTACATTTGTAAAATTTACACACTGCTTTGATTTGAAGAGCTCTTAAATAATTATTAATACAAAGATCGAAATTTTGAATTATTTTTTCAAATTGTATGGCGTGACATTTTTTTGTAGTTAAGCTTGTTTCACCAGGAGGGATGATTTGTTGTACAACCAACCTATCGTATAAAGTAGATTACTAGTGATAAATGTTCCTCAATTAAACAGTATTTTTTTATTCTAAACTTTATGTCGACATTACTGTAATTTCCTTGGCAATGACTGAAAATATTCATAAGAAAATAAACATTGGATCAATAGGTTTCAAAGTTTCTTAATTTTAATTGAATACGGGGGATGTAATACGAAATTGCCGTTCTCTATACGGCTATTTTAACACAAAATGTTTAAGAAAATAAGATTTTGCTGGAAGCTCATTTGTTAATTTGCGGTACAATAGAAGGGAGTGGGAATTTACAAAGTCTTAGAACTCATTTTCGACGCCTTCACGGGAATTAAATTGTTTTCTTTGTAAATAATTATCTAAATTGTGTTTAATGTGAAAGAAGATAAAGACTAAGTTAGGTAAGTATACAGTTTGGCGAAAAAGCTTTAACCTGCAACTCCTGTCAGGTAGAGATTTACTGCTCGGCATTATGTGCTCTGGCGTTATTGTGTAGAAGTAAAGGTGAAAATCGGTAGTTATTGTATTTTAATTTACTTTAACTTATGTATTGAGCCTTGCTATCGTTCGCATTCGTTCAGAATGACGATTACCTTTTTTATGACACCAAGCTGCGGGATGAATAACGTTGCACGCCTTGTGGCAAGCGACACGCCCACACCAAAAACAGTTGCAGAGCTACTCAGAGCTTTAAATCGCAAAGATCTGAGGGACATTGCCACTACCCGTCACTATGAGACATAAGTTGACAAGTCCCATGTGCCTGTAATTCCACCAACCATTTAAGTACCCTTAGAAAGGTCCAATCCCCCAATTGCACTGAATGTCACATAGTGGAGGATATATACCATATCTTGACGGAGTATGTACGGAACGGAGCCGAAAGAAGGGATGTTTCTTATAGTTTGGATTGCAATTCAGATTTGGGGGTATGTAACAATTTCTTATCTTCACTATATAGATTAGATGATGTGGGAATTAAGCGAAGACCGTAGATGATGTTTAAGGAGCCTGTCACTATGGTAAAAAAGTTTGATTTTGAAAAATAAAATATGAAAAACAAGTTTGAAAAAGTGAGAATTTTGCTTCGCGGCGGAAATGGATAAGGTGGCATTACTTCCCTGGATGAACTCATTTACAAGGAGCTCTATTGCTTCTAATATACAGCTGTTACGGTTATACTAAATCTGAGGAAGCCATAGTATATTCCCGGGCTGAACTACCAAATAGTTACCAACAAGATAAGTCACCTGGTTCACTGTATTTATAAATTCTTACATTTTTTTTTCATCCTAAATGACACAGTTTCGAACTCCGCCATCTTCTAGTCCATTCATTGAACAATGCAAGCCGTTTGTACAGAACTTTAGAACGCCAATATTTAATATTTTAATACGTAACATAATGAGTAATGTTATTTTTGTTACAAATAAACGTGTAAATAACCAGCATTATAATCCTAAAAATTTTTTTATGAAATTGGACGAACTAAATGAATATACTTCCAGAGTATACAGCAAAATCTTATCGCCGTTATTATATTTGCACAAGCATTGTTATTGTGAAGAGGACTTGATCGCACACTACGCTGAAAGCGGTCTAAGGAAACAGCTATACAGCATGTAGACACTGTTATACAACCATTATAAAGCCCACACAGTTGGTTGGTTACGCTTTGTAGTTTTGCTTGGAGGCGTTTATTTTCTTCTCCAAAGGCAATACAATATTTAAAATGTACTTAGTATATGTACATTTGTTGTAGTTTTATTCAGTATTAGTTTTTTAAAATTCCAGAAGTATGAATTTGTTTTGTATTTCAAAGAAACTCTTTTAGGGTCAATTTGTCAATAGATATAGGGTATATAGAAACGGGTTTTATTAATTTGTTTACTCTTGAGACTCATAGGTGTATTCATAGATAGGCTTTCAGTTCCTATTCGTTATCAAATAATTATACCACCATTATGAAAACAAATTATACTAAAATTTCTTTTGTTACGTACTCGTATAAACATTATAAAACTTTATTGTTATTTGTATGCCACAAGAAAACAATTATAAGTAAATAATTACATGAATGAAAATCCTTGCTGGACCAAGAAGAAGCATCGGTATCACTCATCTGGAAATTAATTATATCCTAGAAAATGGTTGTTAATAAATCGTTTGCTGTCATGCGTTCTTTGCTAAAGGTTAAGTATTAGTTACAGTTTATCTTAGCGAGCTTAGTACCTATAATACGGCAGTTTTGTTCCTCTAAAAGTTTTGAATGTTCTCCGACTCGGACTTTGGACTCTGCGGGCAAATATTATTCTACTTTCACAGTTTTACACATTTTCCCATGATGTCCTTGAAACTCATCTAAAACGTATCTCAGGTCACATATTCGAAATTCAAAACTTGGGCTTCATTATGACCTGGAGAATTGGATTTTTTTGTGCTAGTTTAAAATTTTATGCATATCCGAAGAGAAACAGCCGAGTAATTGCGTTCGTGATTGTGAAAATTTTGTGAATACCAAGAAAGCTTATCTTGCTTCGCTCGCTGCGCATCGTTAAATAAAGTTCACCAAATATTTATTAATATATGTTGTAATATATGTTTGTGGTCGACTTTTTCTTACGATTTGTCCGATTTCCGTGCTTTTTTGAAAATGCTATGCATACATTAGTTTTTTTAAACATATTAAATAGTTACCAGCTGACCTCACGAATTTTTTTATGTACTTGTTGTAGGATCTTTGTTGTTTTATTTAACATTAAATAGCTTTTTAGTGTTTTATATTATATAGTAATTTTCTGGTGACATACGTTGACTTCTAGATGTGTATAAATGTCGCAGTGTTACATCTCGACACAATGTCCCTACATGATACAATTAACGTACCAAGCGGCTTAGTCGTGTAGGATTCATAAGTCATACAAAAATTGTTAATGATAATTATGACGTATGACACTAGGTATGACAATCCTATCCAATATGTTTATAATAACAACCGGCGAGGTATTTCCAAGCGAGCCCAGATTTTAGGAGGTGAGGTGTAGGGGACCGCCCCTTGCGTCCCGCAACCCACGCGCTGAAAATTATATATATATATATATATATATATATATATATAAATATATATTTATATCTTTTAATAATAACGCACACACTCAACATAGCCCCGCACTAGGGAAACCCTGCGTCGCGGGTGCCATGGACACAGACATAGACAAATACAAATTACACCCAAACTCACGAGAGAAATAAATGTAGGCCATACAAATATTTCTCCCGGCCCGGGAATCGAACCTAGGACTATTAAATAAGAACAGGCGGAGAAAATTTCACACAGATCCGTCGTCGACAAGCGCCCAATGGCGACTGGTGGCAACGGGTGGCGCGACATGTCGTTAAACCGCTGGGCAATTTTCAAATTTAGGGATCAATGTGAATTTAATAACTATAGGGCTTCAGTTGAAAACCAAAATTTAGCAGGTTCTCTGTAGTACTTAAAGAGAAACATCTCCATATAAAAAATATGTGCAAAGTTACATATCTTATTCTTAAATAATTCGTTTTAGACATTCATTTTAGCCTGTTTTCAGGATTTTATATGATCAAGTAAAGTACATCCTATCCTATATAAATAGTAACATATTATTCTCAGCTCATTCTTTAGACAATATCCTTAGGTGTATCGTACATTTTTTTGTGAGACCGTAATTTAATAGTAAATACCTAAACCATTTGATCTAGTAAAACAGTTTTTCTCGCTTCTCCTCCGGTGATTCGCTTAAACATAAATTTTTTTTTTGGAGTATAGTCAGTGCCAAAAATTAAGTATAAAAAATATAAGAACGTTTGATAAAAAAATAACATCACTTCGATGAATTGCGATCCATTTTCAATAATTAGCTGACATATTTAACCATGTGTACCAGAAATTCCTGGAGATTGATTTTTATGAGAAGTTCAAACATCTATCGCTGCTTATAATACTTTTATTATTATATAATCCTTACATTCAAATGCTAGAAAAGTTCCTTTTCGTATAAAAATACATTTCAAGAGCTGGCTGCTGTATCTATTGCTTTCGAAAATTCGCCGTCTACGTGTTCCTGAGGCAGATGAGATATATTTTAAAGCTTGCGGCGAGTAATGCTGTAGCGATAACAGATTTCTGAGTTATCGATATATTTCAAAGTACATTTCTATTTATTTACCTATATAAACCTATATTCACAATACAAAACTGCCTATGTGGCCGAATGGTTACCATGCTGGACTGCCACGCAGGTTCGATTCCCGGTCCGGGAGAAATATTTGTATAGTCTACATTTATATCTCTCGTGAGTTTGGGTGTAATTGGTGGTTGTCTATATGTGTCCATGACACCCGCGACACAGGGTGCGGGGCTATGTTGAGTCTGTGCGTTATTATTATATATTATTATATTATATTTGTCCAATAATACCTATAGGCATCTTTATTTATAATCTAATTTCTCCAGTTTATTACTATGGGCTTCCCAATGTAACCTTGGTATCATAAGAAAAACGTTGTCGCTTCATTTGCCGGTTTTCAGCTTGCGACCATTGGCCGACTTCCCGCCATATTTACTTTACATGTCGCCATCAATGTTCAGTTACTATAGAAAAAGCTCTCACAGCTCATTTAACTCTTAAATAAATTCTACATAATTAAATAAAAAACTAATCAAATGTTTTCAGAGGCGTAGCGTTCTGTTAAATGATAACTATTTTTGTGTTATGTGTGAATAAGTAAGGAATATTAAAATTAATTAATACTTTTTACTACAAACTGAACCACTATATTTCCTTTTATGCTCTAGTGTATATTTCTTTATTTTGATAGACAACAAAAGTACCAAAGACTGTTTTGGTACAATAGTTTTTCATACGATTTTATAATTGTAGGTATTCTTTTGGATATGAGCAAGGCATATGACAGAGTGTCTCACAAAATATTGTTGCAAAAACTTTACGGCATTGGTGTGAGAGGTACGGCATTTGAGTGGTTTAAGTCATACCTTACAGGTGGCGTTCAGTGCGTTGAGATTGAACACCATAACCCCAATTCTGGTGTCATATCTAATGTAAGATCGCATGTGGTTAACGTTACCCAGTCTATACCACAGGGAAGCGTGATTGGGTGCATATTGTTCCTAATATACATTAATGACCTACCCAAAGCGCTGGACTCGACAAGTATTTTGTTTGCAGATGACCTGTCGGTGGTTTTTTCATGTACAGATGAAAAAGATATGAAAATCAATATTAATAATATACTTCACAATGTCAATAGCTGGCTCAATGACCACAATCTAATAATCAATTATACTAAAACAAAATTAATACATTTCCGACCACATCAAAAGACTCCACTCCACTCCACGCATATAAATTTTACAATGAATAACACTCCAATAGAAACAGTGAATACTTTTAACTTACTTGGAATAACAATTGACACAAATATAAACTGGAAACAACACATTAATAATATCTCAGGAAAACTCAGTAGATTTAGTTATGCATTGCTGCAACTGAAGAGAACCACGGACATAAAAACAGCAACTGCTGCTTATGCTCATGCTTGGCTGAGCTATGGTGTAGTTTTGTGGGGCAATAGCACAGATGCTTTGCGCTTGTTCACTCTGCAAAAAAAATGTATAAGAATACTGGTAAACGCCGACCCATTGGACAGCTGCAGGCCACATTTCATTAAATTAAATACTTTAACTGTACCATCATTATACATTTTAGAAATATGCAAATTTGTTAACAATAACATACACTTATTCACCAGAGCAAAAGACACATACACTCAGCCGATGAACCTCAGACATGGAAATAGACTTGCGCTACCTAGCTCGAAATTAAATATGCACAGCTCAGGACCATTTGTAATGGCAATAAAAATTTTCAATAAACTCCCCAATACAATTTCATCCAAATCGCAGACTAATTTATTTAATAAACAGCTTAGAGCACATTTGATAAAAAAATGTTATTACAGTTTAAAAGAGTTTTTTGAAGTATAATTAATTAATATAATTCCTTTTCAATTATTGTTTTAATTACTAGTTTTTACATTTTGTTAGTTATATAAATTGTCTTGGAAAAAATTGTTAAGTTCTTATTATGTTTCATTTATGTTTTATTTTTATTTTCTTATTATACTTTTAATTGCGGCGCCCTAACAGGGTCATGTTGACACTATGTATGTAAATTTTAAGACCTATGTAACACATGGAAGCAATAAATACTTTACTTTACTTTACTTTACTAATAATTTCTTTAAGAAACTCTTTTATATGTTGTGAATGTTTGTGGTAGATAAATTTACATATTTTCATACATTCCTTATTTTGTTCTAGATTTAATCCAACGAGGTCGACTTTATTGAAACCCTCTCCTAACATCTGTCTTACAGCTGGGTCCTCGCCCGTGCATCGGAGGGATGTTCATATATATATTGATATGAAATAATAACAAGTTCCTAGAGATGTTCAAAATGAGGCATTGCTGTATCGATAGAACTGCGTCTACAAACTCTAATACAACACTATCGTAGCATGATACGTGCAAGGTTATATACTGTGTATTATAAATAAATCCAAAATAAACAGAGGATATTTTAAAGTACTTTCTTAAGGTAGTGTAATGTTTGCAAGATATTGAATATCTTGCGTTGCGGTATGACTTCTTGCCGAATTAGTTTTCGGTATAATATTATTATTCCGATAGTTTTTCAACTATATCAGTTTCTAAAATTACTTTAGAGATACATAGCCCTAGTGGTCAACGTTATGTATTAAATTGTACATGATAATTAAAGTTTTGTAGACATTTTACAGTCACGCTAAAATTTTGGAAAAAAATAGTTTATCCTGTAAATCTGATCGTTAAAATAGTGATAAAGTTCGTTCCAATAGTTTGCTTTAGCGCTTTCACTACCCACCGTATTAAGGTATACATTCATAAGTTCACAATATGTACAAAAAATAATTTATTTGGAATTTTCTGTAACACCAATAAACCAATGTGAAACTGCACAAAATTGCCCGCCAAGTCGTCCCCTACAACTTCAAAACTAAAATTGTGAATCAAAGTATGTAACTAGCTTTTTTGCAGCACAATTGTAAGCTACATACTTGTGCCTGTGATTTCACCAGCACCCTTACCCTTCAGAATCGATACGCAGTAATGTGAGCATTACTGCTTGGCGGTAGAAATAGATAAGGTACTTCCCTGGACGAAGTCTTCCACTAGGAGCCCTCTATCACGAGTTAAAATTCTGCCCTTGTCTGTGTGTCTATAAATGTCAATCAGTGGTATCGTTATTTCGTTATTTGTACGAACGGGGCTCAGCTGTTTAAAGATCTCTCTGTTTTATGATGTTCTTTTCCCAGTAAAGTAGGAATCTGTATTATAAAATGAATATTTATTTTATTTCTCAATATCAATGTGACATTGAAATTGGCAAGAGGTCTCTTGTCAAAACGTTCCTTTGCAACTTTCATTATCTCTCATTTAAATATTGTCTAAATATTTTTGTCACATTGTGTTTTATTTCTTGCTTTATGTGATTACTGTTTAATTGATTATTTCATTAGGTATTTCATAGTTTTAATGTTTTATGTGTGTACTATAAAATAACCAATACTTCGGGTAGGTAAACATTCAATCATGCTTATACTTACTATTATTATATACGTTCGTACAAGAACGTTACCTAATCAGATTCAGATTCATTTATTTCTCAATTATAATATTACAGTATAAATTGCACTACATGTCAAAGTATAAGAAATTATATTGAGATCGTCAGACAAAAATGGAAATTATGAGAAAATACAACATAAATAGAAAATTAACAATTCATTATATAATATTGTCGTCATTAAATTACATATCAAATATCATTCTCCATCAAGGATAGTCATAAGTTGATAAGAATTATACAAGAGCATGTTAATGCGGTAAAAATTAGAATAAAAATAGAAAATACTCAATTCGTTACAATTTTAAGTCCATAAATTCATTTACAGAGTATAAAGGATTTTTCAAGAAAAGGTCCTTCAGCCGGCTTTCGTCAGATGGTTCAAGTCTGAGAGTAGCGGGTAAACGCTCATATAAGTAGGTCTGACGACACGCGTGTTTTTCTCTGCAAGTGCCATGCGTCGGGGGACTGTTCTCAAATGACCGATACGGCGAAGTGGGATGCCAGAAACATTTACAGTACCAAACGAAGAAAGATTATTTCTAAGGTACATTATAATTTCGTATATGTAGAGTGAGTAGTGTGTCATTATGCGTTGCGCTACAAAGAGATTTCTGCAGGAATGTCTGTGTTTTACCCTAACCAATACGCGTACGGCACGTTTTTGCATTAGCATGACTCTATTGGCATCCGTGACCCCATATGAATGAACCGTACGACATCAGCGAGTGGAAATGTGCAAAATAGACCTGTCTTAATGCAGACTCAGAAATGAGCAATTTCAGTTTACGCAACGCAAAGACTGCACCACTCAGTGTATCACACAGTCTGTCAACATGGCATTTCCAGTTAAGGTTCGAGTCCAGAGCGAAGCCAAGGAACCTACTCTCATTGCATATCAGCATCGGATTGCTTGCTACACACGGAGGAACTGTGAGACCTCGACCCGAGAAAACCGTGATGTTGGATTTAGCAACATTCAGCAGCAACCCATTCGATGAAAACCACCTCTGGAGCTGCTCACACCCTTCATGGATTCTCTCTCCCAGCTGTTCGTACGTGCGCGCACTATAACTGTTGTGTCATCTGCAAACAGTACGGAGAGGCCGGCTGTGACGGCAGTGGGAAGGTCATTTATAATCTATGATCGAACCAATTGCGTTGTGTTCTTGCATTTATTTTAAAATACAATGTTTTACAATTTGTTTATTCCCGACTTCTAAAAATATACAAAAATATATTGATGGTATAAACTAAAACGCAAAATTATACTAGCAAAGCCCATGCACGTCTCTTCGTCGTTATTGGGGCAGCTTTCGCCATCCTTCTTTTACAAGAAAACCGATGTATTCAATAGGTACTTTAAATATACCTATGATTTTTTTTTATATCAATTGAACTATATATAATGCCATATACTTTTTTCAAACAGCTTTAATTTCGTTTGTAAAAACAAAATCTGTAAAAGCCAGTGTTCCTACTGCTCGACCCGTGCAATAGAACCGATTTACTACGGGAAAAATTTGAATTCTAGCTGAGGTAGTATCGACTCTTAACTAACATTGTAAGGTATGTTGCTGATGTACAATTTTTTTTGTGTAACTTACTTTATTAGGAAATTATTTTTCATAAAGCGATGGGACGAACATTTCGTGCACTTGGTTGTCGTAAGCCGCCTGTCCTTAATAGTTACTGTACCGCTCAGAGCCTTAAATCGCAATGGTGACCATGAGGCATAAGTTGAAAAGTCTCGTGTGCCTGTAATTTTACCTCTGTAACCGGGACGGAGTAATACTCACATTACTGCTTGGGGGCAGAAATAGGTAAAGTGGCAGCATTTCCTTGATCGAACTCTTTCACAAGGAGTTCTACTGTTACTAAAATTAGGACAGAACTATAGTTTTACAGGTTGAATTTATTGACTTTTTGGAATACGCTGAATCGAAGATCGAGGGTTTGTTTTAATTTATTTAAAGTTTTCATTGCATACACTCTTTATTCCTATTTCTTTTGTTAGTCGATTATGTTACTAATATAGCAAGCCTTATAAAATCTTTATCCCCTTGAACAGCTGGATAGATAGAGCCCTTGGGTACGCGACACCCGACCGCTTCCCGAAATAACCTGGGACTGAAGGTCATTATGTAGGTAATACTAGACTGTGTTATAATAAACAAACGGTAATATACGCCATAATAAAAATTACTTCACATGTATTGAAAATGAAATATTTTTGATTAGCACTGTACAATAGATAAATGGAAAGTGAAAATAGAATCAAAATACGTTGAATAACTGGCAGGTATTCTAAAATTGAGAATTGCAAAGGAACAGCAATAATTGTTTCACAACCTTAATGGCGTCGCGCCATCTACATGCTAATGACCTTTTTGCTAAAAGAAGTGGAGCATTCCCCCACCACCGACCATTAATGCCTCTGGCGTTAGTTCAGATGTCGAAAATCTAATTTCAAAGTCATTTCCATACCAGTTGATTAAATCATATAAAAAAATTGAGCGCAGTACTCCATTATAATAAATAGAAAGAAAGAAAAAATGGGCATCGGCCGTAGCAAGGGGAAACCCATGGCTTCTGCGACTATCATGAGAGATGGGTATGACGTAACACAGATATGTTGGGTTACAGTTTCCAAATAAAAACTGTACAGAGTACCAAAAAAACCCACCTCAAAAATCATTCATGGGGAAAGGTGGCAAACTAAATGAAAAAACTTCAAATTTAATTGGGGAACTTTCACGTTTCCCGAGGGTCCTGAATCTTCTACGACGTGCAAGTTTCCATAAAGTCAGAGATGTGAGCCCGAATTCGGAATCACGACCTCTGCTTGAGAGGCGGTAGGTAAAACCATTATCCTCCCACGGCTTGTTACGGTACGTAATATTAATTGAACGAAAGTAAATGCATTGCTCTTATGTAGTTATTACCAATTGACTGCAAAAGTTTTTAAATAAAATGTAACAAAAATATTCTTTGGAAGTGCAAAATAGAAGGCATTATTAATTTACGACGTTGATTTATTCAGAATGTCATAATGCTTCCTTACATACGATAAGCCAGATCAACAAAACAAAACATACGGTTAAGCTGTACTTTAAGACTCGAGTCTCAGTTTGAGTCTATAAATAATTTTGTATAATTACCATCTTGTATAGGTTGTTACAATGTTGTTTAGGTAAGATGGCAATACTTCCCTGAACGAACTCTTTTACAACGAGCTCTACTGCTACTAAGTACTGTTATCATAATTATTTCTGCCGCCATGAAGTAATGTGAGCATTACCCAATGCCCTTCCATTTGCAATTTAAAGCTCAGAGTGGCGCTGCCACTGTTATAGGTCGACATGTCGTTTACCAACATGCGCACGACTATTCGTCCCATCACTTGCTAGCATAAAAAAAATTAATAAAGCAAATGCATTACCAACACTGGGACGTAACTTCTTTAGTCTCCTGTGTCGACAATAAGCTTTGACTCCTTGCCTTTTAAACTGGAGCGCGGTGCTGCTTTGCAGTAGAAATAGGAAAAATTATGGTATCTAGTCTCTGTATTAAAATTCATCAAAATTGGTTCGGCGATTTAGGCGTGAAAACGTAATAGACAATGTTACATTCGCATTTGTGAGAAACGTGTATTGGTGGTAAAAACCATTTAAAATACTCCTTTACGTTAGAGCTATCTGAATTTCAACGACCGTTTCAATAACGTAAAAAAAAGGTTTTATTTCTTATGTGTAACAATCGCAAAAAACCTAAGAACGGTGTGTCAAGATAAAACAATTTTTTTTCAATTTCATCTATTTATAACAACTAGATTTATAATTTAAACTACGAACACGTTATCAAAGTTACATTATTTTTAACCGACTTTAAAAAAGGAGGAGGTTCTCAATTCGAGTGTATGTCTTTTTTCTTTTTTTTCTATGTATTTTAAGCGATAACTCCGGTATTTGTGAACCGATTTTCATGATTCTTTTTTTGTTGGAAAGAGGGTACCTCCATAATGGTCCCATTTCATTTTGAAGAAAATTATCCAACTCTAAGGGTGGCTGATCACACATGAACATTCATTTTTATAAATAGCGCCTAAATTTTACTTAAGGAGCAATTATTTTAATGGTTGGTTTTGCTATTCTCAAGGCGTTTTTCTCTCTCAATATACTTTGAGTATTGAGAACCGATTTTTATTATTTCCTGTGTCAAGTCCTGTATAGTGGCGAACTAGGGGATATTTCAATAAAACTTGGCAAATAGATGTAATTCAACGTACTTTTGAGGTCGGTCATTTTAGTACTCTGTACTGAGATTATATGACTTTACGTTAAATTAATCTGGGATCGGAAGTGAAGGAATAAAATAATTTGTATGAAAACGGTAGTGGATGTATATGAGGCTGGAAAGTTGTGTCAGGTTGTTGTTGTTGTCGTTGTCGCTGTCGCTGTCGCTGTCGCTGTCGTTGTCGTTGTCGTTGTCGTTGTTGCCTTTTATACGCAGAGGAATATACAATAGACAAAGAAACGTGAATGATGTCAGAAGGATCATTTTTTTATTTTAAAGTGTGTAATCATAAATTCTCATCTATTTGCATGATAAGGGTATATCTCGACTATAAAATCTTCGGTTTCAATCAAGCCATATTTATTACACTCCCTTACCCCAACTTCATTCTGTAAGTCAATTTCACGTAACCCTTTACATAACTAGATCTCTGTCTGTGTCTCCTTTATTTCTCTACAATAGCTGTCATATAACCAATTATGCAGCAAATTGAAATCCTTTGTACACACCTAAAATTATAACACTAAGCTCATTCTATAAAGATAGAATGTGCTATCTATCTGTGAAGATCGCTCCAACTAGTGGTTTAGTATTGCTTATATATGATAATCTCTGTGACCTTGCGGTTAATTTCTCTGTTTTACGTGAGAGGTCACAAATGCGATTTCTGGCTGTAAAAAAATTAGAAATGAACTTTTTAAAATTTGTTTATTACATATTTTTTTTAAATACAAATACATGATGCGACAACTAGTGCATGGGCTATATTTGCTGTATACCATAATGTTACACACCTTTGCAATATTCATAGCAATTAGCTTTAGCAACTATCCGTCTTTCATTTTTAGAATTCTTTGTGTTATTTGAGTCTACATAATTTGTCTATGTTCTGCTTGTATTGATTTAGACCTCGCGCAGACTGCTAATTTTCTATCGGCTGAGGTCGGTCGGGGCCTTAATTGGTATGAAGTATGAAGCTATGTACAATTGAACACATTATAGTGGTTCAGTATCGGTTGATAAATAAGTTTGATGGGTGATCAAGTGATCAATTGCCTTCGAAGTGGTCTTCCACGTGCAAGTTGCCTTTTGTTTGATCTGCCGATGCACCCAATGAAAAATCGTAAATAGACAAAAACCGGTCTATGTAATAATATCCCGGTGCCTTACCCATGTTTCTTCATAAAAAGGAAAGCTTCACAATTTCAACCAATGACATAAGGTGAACCCATATCTTGTTGGTAAACGAAGGGCTTCCATACGAATTCCGGATTTAGTGTCTGGGCGCCGGACGGGTGCGTGTGAGGAATAGAATCGGGTATATGAAACCTTACATTATTTACGTTCAAGCAGTATAGCGCCTGCTTAATGATTCGTGTTGATTTGTTAGCATGGTATCCCAAAGAGTGCTTACTATTTATTTAGTTTCCTGTAGTTTCTGAATAAAAATTAAGATTTCCAGAAATTGATCTAGAAATATTTTATCTCAGAAATGATATCGATATCTCGTTTTTGTAACCAAGACATATTTTTGTTTTCTAAACACTGTCCTGTCCTGTTTGGTATAATAATGTAATTTTTCTAAAGATATAATAATACGTAGATATCCTATCATGTAGAAATACGAGGAATTTATTGTGATTCAATATCGAGAAAACCGTCAGACAGAGTTTGAAGCGATCCCTGAAGTTACAACTTTTCAATCGAAGTTGCTCGCTTTCATTAAAACCTAAAGTCCAAATAAACCTTTTTGAAGTGACTTTTTAGTTTTGTGCTTTTGAACGTTAGAATAGAAAGTTTCATACTATAGTAGTGTTCATTCATCCCAGTCGTTTTTACGTGTAGGTACGTGTAGCACTGATTATGATCATTTGATTAATATCTTATTCCTTTGGTTTTCGGTTGACTTTCTATTATGAAATAAATTAAGGCGAGCTCAACTAGATTCGGTTCTAAATTTCATTTAATAGCATTGCAACTTATAGGTTCATGAATATATATAGCTTAATTTTCTATCACGATATAATTTCATTGAAGGCATTTAACTATAATACTGTGAAGTTTTAGCAAACTTAGCATTGTAATCGCTTTGTCGTCGCATTTACTGTTCGCTCGTGGTTTTGTCTTAAGCTACAAAAGTTTCGTTCCATTTGTGGCTGTTATCCGTAGAAGTCTCTTTTTAAGTTCTACGTACTTTTTCTATACAAAATTTGTTAAATGTGTAAATAAAATTTGGTTTTATACACGAATAAGTCCCGAATTTATCATCAGTCATCCTTATCGATTTCGATATTAGTTCCAAGCGTATACGACTACGTAATACGACTCGCCATACCGAATTTCGAAAATTTAATTTCCCAAATTGATCCTACTGACATTCTCATCCAGCGTCCACATTTCATACCGTTGGGTCACCGAGGTCGTCAATAAAATACCTAGTCATTATTTATTTACAACTTACAAAACATTCACAAACAAATGGTCAAAACAATGTTGTTTCATTTCCATCATAGGTTCCCAAACTGTTTGGCTCACCGCCCACTTAGACAAGGTAAAAAATTTCAACGCCCACCACTACAAAAAAGAATTGAAAACACGTATTTTTTATATTACCTTAATACAAAAAATCACAATGGAAAAAATTATACATATGTTTATATAGACAATTCAGTTCTTGTTTCAAATGCGGTAGCATCCTCTGGACAGCATCAACGCCCCCAATTGCTTCCGACGCCCCTACTGCGTCCTAGGACTCTTCCTGACTACACCCAGTGGGTGGCTTTGACTTTGGAAAACTATGATTTGCATGTTGCCACGGCATGCGTTTATACATAGGAGTAAGAATAGAAGTAATTAACTACTTACTTAACTGTTTAAGTTTAATTTTACATGTATTTATTGTTTCCTCGACGATCCCATCCTATTGTAATAATACACTTTACGAGTTATGCAAGTTTCAACATCAGAGATTTAGATTGTGGAGTACTTCCAAAGTTATCTCTAGCGTATGCCCGGTTTGGTTTCAGTTAACTGCCTGCGGTCTACTTCAGAGCCGTTGCAGCAAACTAAGAACTTTGACGTCGCGTCGCGTCGATTCGCTTTATATCACAATCGCTTCGTTTCTTTTTAATTTTCTTTTCTTTTTACTTGATAGAAGATGAATAGGTTTTTGAATTCTGTGTTTAAAATTTTGATACGTGTTATTTTTTAACCGACTTCAAAAAAAAGGATGAGGTAATCAGTTCGACTGTATGTTTTTTTTGTATGTATGTTACGCGATAACTCCGATATTTGGGAACCGATTTTATTGATTCTTTTTTTGTTGGAAAGAGGGTACCTCCACAGTGGTCTCATCTAGTTTTGAAGAAAATCATGCTCCTCTAAGGGTGGCTGTTCACGCATGAAGATTCATTTTTATAAACAACGCTTAAATTTTATTATAAGGAGCAATTTTAAATTTTAATGGTTGATTTTGCTATTCTCCAATTCAAGGCGTTTTCTCTCTCAATATACTTTGAGTAGTGAGAACCAATTTTTATTATCTACTGTGTCAAGTCCCGTATAGTGGCGAACTAGGGGATGAATCCGAGTTTGCGCACTTTCCGGTAACCGATTTCAATAAAATTTGGTAATTATATGTAATTCCACGTACTTTTGAGGTCGGTTTTTTAAGTACTCTGTACTGAGATTATTAAGGTATGATATGAATTCATAAAGTCTCACTTGTCTTCTTATTTTCTTTTAATTAACCGGTTATTAACAGAAATGATTAGTTGTTATTTTTAAATTTAATTTATTTCTATTATTGAAATGAAATTATAGTGGCAGTAAAGTAACCTTGTGACCGAAATTAGGGATACGCAAAAGCGTGCAACCAAAGAATATCTTCATAGATACATACTCTACGTAATTATGTACCAATAAAATATATATTTTTATCTTAGAAGAAAATTTATTTTCTTTTAAAATTTTTTCTCTTTTTTTAAATTTTTTTCGCTAAGAACAATGCTGACCGCTTAAGTTATAGGTATTCTATCATTTTACACTTCAACTTCAACACCTACTCGTGGCTACCTATTCAGTTATATTTTTATGGTACTAAGTGACAAAAAAAAAAAAAAAAAAAAAAAAAAAAGGTCGAATACGACACGCCTGTTCATAGCAATCGCTGTACCTCTCAAAGCTTTATATCGCAAAGATCTGAGGGACACTGCCACTGCGCCTGTCACTCTGAGACATAAGTTGACAAGTCCCATGTGACTTGTAAATTCACCAGCACTCTTACCCTTTAAACCCGGAACGCAGTAATGCTTACATTATGGTTTGGCGGCGCAAATAGGTAAGGTGGCAGTACTTCTCTGGGCGAACTTTTTTTTTAAATACGTTAGTGCGCGTTTGACCTCCATCTCATCTAGTGGAAAGTAACGATGAGGTCGACAATGGAGCATGCATACCTAAATAATGCCTGTTTACTCTCGCGTTGAAAAGACCCAAGTTATAACGGCAAGGGAATAAAATGTGCGAGCAGGGAATTCCACTCTATAGCCTTTCGCTTTGTGCGAATCCTCAATATAGGGGTGCAACGCAAGCCTATGTCTAGGCGGAATTATAAATCGTGTAGTTCCTTCGCACACTCTCCGTGATATGTTCTGTAGAATACCGATAAGCAGGCAACTTTAAGGCGGTGTTTAAGGCTGCAGCTTCGTCTCTACTAATTCCGAGAATTATATAAGCCTCTTAGAGCGTCTGTCGATTGAATTTAAGGTGATCAATTGGTGTATAGCAGAGCCATTCCATGAGTGGCAGCAGTATTCTTTACACAACCGTGCCAAGTTCCTGGCTGCATTTTTAGCTATTGTTTCAATGTATCTGCCGAAGTTCAAATTGGCGACAGGTTCATTCCAAGTAGCTGAAGACAGTAGGCTATGGGTATGGATATATCACGAAAAGTCGGAATCAGGTCAAAGGGACTCCGTTTTGTATAGAACGCCTGCGTTTTGGTAGCATTAAATTTGACAAGATTGGCATTGCCCTAATTGGAGATCGCCGAAAGTGTCAAATCCAAACGGCTCCCTCACTTATCAGCGTGAGTAATATTTTTTTATATTTCAACCAATTTGAAACCATTCCTTTAATATGCATATACTAGACCTACTTTGTATTGAAACTAGGACAACATAAATCGTATATATTATCGCTAGGACTATCATCGTAATTGAACGTTCACACCAGCAGCGGCAGCAGCGGTTCTCACTAATGATTACCCATACTATGTCATTGAATACTCAAGGAAATGGCGTGTCGTATTGATTAATAACAAATCCAGTGGGTTGTAGGTGAATTATCGACAGTTGGTGCTAACTTAGAACAAATAATGCCTACGGGCTCCTAGGATCTGTTATCACTCTAAGTGGTGCGAAGAATAACTGTTTTGGGGGTGCACTAAAAGAGCCTCTCTGTACGATATATCATTCCTTTCTTGTACGTCGTGTGCGCCCTGTGCAACAACCGACGAATACTTTATGCCGATTGGCAAATCTTTTTACTATGATGGCAAACATTACGGTGTATGCCCTGGATATGATAACAAGAACAAACACGATCAAAAATACCTCTATTAAGTAATTGCGTGGTTATGTCAAAATGGCGAAATATCATAGATTCGAGGAGAGCGAAAAAAGCTCCTAGTGGCTCACTTGGTGGGCAATAGAGACGCTGTATACGGTAGTGCACACGTTTCACTCGTGAGCTATTATTAGCGTAAATTCCGAGTCACACATCCCAGTGGTCCCCTCTAGTGACTTCTGCTCACCAGTCTCGGTTTAACCAAAGAAGGGTTGGTGGGGAGCAGGCCAACGTGACAGGAAGCGATACCAAGACGCTTGGCCGGCCTGCCTTTTACAGCTACAAAATAGCAGATGGGGCAGGGCCGTGAAAGTTGGCGCAATAAAGAAGAGGCTTATACGAGTACCCAGCAGTCGGTTGATGAAGGCTGAGTATGACCCTCTTCAGTACAGACGTGTGATACTGGACTATTCCACACTATTTAAAATTAACAACTTTGAAATAAACTCAAGTGAGGTCTTAAGATACGCCTCGTTTAAGATTGGCAGTAAATGTACCCAAATAACTTTATTTCTGCCATGTACCACTAACAATGTCTCATATAATGGTCCTATTTTCCGCATGTTTAAAGCTCATAACAACTTTCTAAGGATTTGGACTTATTCTCCTATAGTCGCTATACTTATTTAAATATTTTTAAGGAGAAGCTGAATATGTTGGATATTTAACATGATTTTTTGCTATTGTTTTAAGTGCAATTTATTTATAATGTTTAATACTCTGTTAATTTGTAAGCACTTTATTTATTTCGCAAATGCCGTGTGTGGCTGTCATAGGAATACAAATTTACTCCTATTGTAATGCATGTTAACTTTAAGCATCTTCAAAGTTTGTATTCTGACGCTAGGCCAAAAATAAATAAATAAATAAATAAATGAATGATGTATCGAGTTCTTAGGTTTTCGCGATTGTTACACATAGGAAATGAAACTATTTTTCCGGATTTAAATCGCTTCTTAAATTGTTTGAAAAAACAAATATACGCGATTTAAATCCGGAAAAATAGTTTCATTTCCTAAATGAATGATGATTCTTGAAACAGCTCTTGTGACGGAACACACCTTTCGCAAATTCCTAAAAATGAACTAAAAAAAACTTTATATAATAACGGTGTATTAGCATAGTAGGTAATTTCTTAAACAATATTTAATTTAATATTTAATTGTAAATATTACAATAAATCTCATAGCAAATGTTTTCTTCGAATTCGTTTCACTAACACCATGGAACAAATGGCTTATTCATTACACGTTCAATTTGACCACATGAAACATTAAATTTTGTTTAGGTTACGTATGAATTTATTGGTATTGCTGAAGTGCAGTTTGGGACAGGGGTTTTAAGCTTTGGGTCGCTAATGAATTTAAACTATTTAATAAGAGTATAATAATACCAATACATCAAATAAATATAATTATTAATGCTAAAGTATACTTATGAATTATATTACAGATAAACGATATGCTTAAGTGAAATTATATTTACTCAAAGTAAGAAATTTAGATTTGCAAATAATACAAAAAGTAATTTACATTTAATTTTGTGCCCACCATTTGTTCTAATTATTAAAATTTAATAAAAGGAGTACACAAGCGGAAACTCATATTTTATTCTGAAATAAGTTTCTTCCTTCAGACCTAATTCTATCTATCTTGTTATTTTATTTCTTATAAATAATGATAAAGTTGTATATTTTATATATGTGATTTTGGTTAAATTGACTTTATTAAATATTAGTCTATAAAACGTTCCACTACTGAGCAAGAGACATTGAATGGAGCGGTTTGTATCTTATTTATCAATGAAAGTAACTGGTGTTTTATAACATTATTATTGAGTGTTTTGTATTCCTTTCTGATACGTTTAAAATACATTGACATGCAACTCATTTAACTGACAGTAAGTATTTTGTTAGTTGGATGAAATAATTTACTGAAATTATCAATTACCAAATTTTAACCTTGATTTTATTTATTACATTTTCATTATATTATTATTAATAACTTGATATGAAATCTTTCCATGCGAATCAAATGATAATTGAATACTTGTAAGTTAGACTTTATAAGGATTCAGTTAGGGCCTAAATTATTATATCAGTTAGACTCGGAAGATAGAGATTTTATGTAATTTAGGTTTTGTTGAATTAATTACGTTAGGATAATGATAATAGAAGTGATAACTTAGTCAATGTGCAACAACACAAAAATGATTAGTTAGACATTATGAATCGTTAGAATACCAAGAATAACTGCAAGTTTATTTTATTGACGACCTCCGTGGTCGAGTGGTATGCACACCGGTTTTCATGGTGTCGCTATCTCTGAGGTCTCGGGTTCGATCCCCGGCCGGGTCAGTGTAGAAACTAACTTTTCTATATTGTCTCGGGTCTGGGTGTTTGTGGTACCGTCGTTGTTTCCGATTTCCATAACACAAGTGCTTTAGCTACTTACTTTGGAATCAGAGCAACGTATGTGATGTCTAATATTTATTTATTATTTATTTAAATATTTATTAAAGGAACATTCCGAAGGTGTCCATACATTTAACAATGTGTTTTACTTAATTTACTAGTAATGTTATATTACATTTTGTAGCCTTTGGTTATTAACAACCTAAAGGTGAGGTAAACTGTGATAACTTGGTACAATATATATTAAGCAATTTTATTTTAGTGGGTTTCACAGTAATGGTTTATTACTTATTGTAGCCTTTGGTAATTACATCAGCAATGGTTTAGATTACCTATAGTGAGGTATAATTACTCGTTAAAGACATTAATACATAATATTGTGCGTTTAATTCCGGTCCTCTATGTTGAAGTAGTGGACATCTGAAGAATGGAGTTAGACAATCAATTAGATTCAACTGAATTAGATATTTTAGGCTAATACTTTGACATACATATTATACAATTATGAGGCATACATATTATAAAATTATGAGACCTCGTTCGTCAAATCAAAAGCCTTTGTGGAAGACGATACTTTGTTGTCAGCGATGATGTTGGATTTACCTGTGTTTCTTCCATCACTCCTGTCAGACTTATGCCTTGATATCCTTGAATGTCTCGTTTATGTCTGATTAGCGTTTTTCCTTGACCTGGCCGCTATTTATTGGAAGTACCCTCTACAGTACACGGTGACAGTGTTCATGATCTTGTTTGGGAGGTTTCACCTTTTCTAAAAAGATCTAGGACTTCGAGTGTATAAGTTGTTACTGAGATAATTAGCCCCGTGGCCGGAATAGTTAGTGTTTAACTTAGGCTTCTGTTGGCTAATATAAAATTGGCTCTCAGTGCTTGGTGAACACTAACACCAACTTAGATAAGTTTCCTACCAAGGCTTAACGTCTAGGAAATAGTATTTAAAATGCTAAATTATCACCCATGTGGATATTTTATAATCTTAATAATTAATTAGATTCCTTTCTTACTTGTGTTATTCAAGGTGTAATAGGAATTCAGATTTAGGTGAATTAGGCAGGGTATGAGATGGGCCTATTCTTCTTCCCTTACTCTCTGTCATCCTATTTCTCTAGTTGCATAAATCCTATGTAACTAGTTTACATTAATAGGATGTTACTTCTTATCTTGTATCAATTACCTCTCTATGTGTATATCACACCTTTTAGATATGCTGTTATCTATTTAATACATACTCGGTGTACTCTATGTATTTATACTTGAGTTTAAATGAAACCGTGGTCTTATGTGAGTGGAGCTATGATTTCATTAATAGTATTTACATGTTATTTACATCTACAAATTACAATAAAGTATCATAAATACTTTTATTGTCTAAACGTTCCTGTTCTTATTGTTCCTGTTAAGTTACCCATTCTCGTTAAAGGCCGAGATTAGTTACATAAGACAATGTTCTCAGTTAATATTGCCAGTACACTTGTTTGCATGGGCTTTCTAATACTGCGGACTATATTGTGTTCACCTACGATGATGCAATATGAGTAGCGTCACGCTCACTCCATCAGCTATTCCTGGATTGTGGGCTATATTGTACTCATCTACGATGATACAATATGAGTAGCAACATGCTCACTCTGTCCACTGTTCCTGGATTGCGAATCATATTGTAATCACATACGTTGATGCAATATGAGTAGCGACACGCTTTCTCTGTCTGCTTTCCTGGTTAGCTAACTATATTGTCTTCATCTGCGATGACACAATTTGAGTAGCAACATGCTCTCTTTACCACAGAATCATTAGGTTTCAAAATAATTTCGGCAACAGTTTAAATTCCCTACCCCATATACTCCGGTATATGGGGTAGGGAATTTAAACTGTTGCCTGTTGTTGTATATAAAGTATTTATAACCTCCGGGTTATAAATACTTTGTATAGCATGATATTTAGTTTAATTAAAAATGAATTTGATTAATGTATTTAAATCGAAAATATTAACTTTCCATAGAGATACTAAATTCAACGACTGGGCAACAGTAGGTATTCATAAGAGTAGGTCTCGATTGTATGAGGTATATGCTATAAACTTATAATACTAATTCCAATTCCGTAAAATATGTTAGAAATTATCCAAAAATATTTAACAAAGTATGTGTAGCTGCTAAGGTAAGTTTCACAGCGACAAAATTAGACAATCAATGAATAAATCTAAAACTACTTGGAGCATAATAAATAAAGAGTCAGGCAGGGTTAAACAACACGATAGAGATATAGTTTTAGAATTAGACAGCAAACTTATAAAATCTAAAGACAAGGTAGCCCAAGCTTTTGAATCGTTCTTTTCGGAAATTGCTGTGAACACCAGAGAATCATTAAATTCCTCCCCTTCTCTTGCTATTATATCTCCTAAAGGAAAATGTTTGTGGCAGTTTATTTATTTTCCGTCGTGTTAATCCACAAGATATCATAAAAGCTTTTAAATATATGTTATTAATATATGTTAAAAAAAACTGAAGATCTCTGGGGCATATCAATTAAAGTTGTAGACTCCATAGAGGTCCGTTGGTTCGTTCCGTGGCTTAGTTGGTATAGCGTCTGGCACGGTATGCATACCGTCGTAGAAGACGTCGGTTCGAATCCGACCGGATCGAAGGAATTTTTTCTGAGTGTTTTTTCTCGGTGTTCGATCTTTGTATTAATAATTATAACAAACTAGTGTAATTATAATAAACTAGTGTAATTTCACAAAAAATAATTGAATATCAATTCAATAAAAACTTAGTTATAGACTCAGTTATTGATCTAATTTCCCCACAGTTACCTGTAGCTTTCAATAGGTGCATTGACGAAGGTGTTTTTCCCGATTTAATGAAATACAGCAAGGTTATTCCCTTTTTCAAAAGCGGTAGGAAAGTTGATCCTAGCAACTATAGGCCCATTTCAATTTTACCAGTTTTAAGTAAAATATTCGAAAAGGTTATGCAATTGCTGTCCTATTTCGGTAGGAATCATATTTTTCATAGTGAAAAATACGGGTTTGCTAGTTGTAGATCGTTTAGCGATGCGGGGGTAGCGTTACTAAAACACATCTCTGATGCTTGGGAAAGGTCCCAGAATGCTATTGGTGTTTTCTGTGACATCTCAAAGGCATTTGATTGCATTGATCATATTACTTTTATTAGGAAGCTGGAACATTACGGTGTAAATGGCAAGGCGTCGAAATTTGTCTCATCATGTCTCAACGGTAGAGTTCAGAAAGTAGACATAAATAGAGTGACTTCTTTGGGTTCTCCGGCAAAAATGGGTTCCGTAGGGCTCAATATTTGGACCTTTCTTATTTCTGATTTATATTAATGATCTGCCATTCTTTGTTAAGGATCATTGCGAAATAGTGTTGTTTGCTGATGACACATCCTTGATTTTTAAAATAGACAGACATGACATTAACTATGACCATATTAATGATACCCTCTCTAAGGTAGTTTATTGGTTTAATGCAAACAATTTATTGCTTAATGCCAAGAAGACAAAAAATGTTAAATTTGAATTACCTAAGGTAAAATCGACTAGTCCAAGCATAGAAATAAACGGAGAAAAGTTAGACCTTGTTAATAAAGCAGTCTTCTTGGGAGTGACCTTAGATAGTAAACGATTCCACATATATCTTCCCTGGCCTTGCAGATTAAGCTCCGCTGCATACGCAGTCCGCAGAATACATGAGCTTACCGATGTTAGTACTGCTAGACTAGTTTACTTTAGTTACTTCCATAGTACAATGTCCTACGGGATTCTCATGTGGGGTAAAGCGGCAGATATTCAAACCATATTTGTATTGCAAAAACGAGCGATTCGTTCTGTGGACCGTCTAGGCTGGTATCATGACACATCACAGTACATTTACTCAAATATTTTATATGTCCGTAAAAATATACATAATTTCAATAAGAAAGAAGATATCCATAATATTAACCTTAGAGCTAAGTCCAAACTCATGGTACCACGATTTCGTTTAACCAAGATAAACAACTCTTTTATGGTGAACTGTATACGTTTTTACAATAAGATTCCAGAGCATATATTAAGTTTATTATTTCCTAACTTTAAAAAGTACATTAAAAATATTTTGATCGAAAAGTCATATTACAAAATTGAAGACTACATGTTAGATAAAGATGTATGAAAAGACGACACGGCTCCAAAATCCACACAAATTTAATTCACAGTGTATTCCATAGCATTTAAGTTTATTTGAAAAGAGCAATCACTAGAGTTTGCTTGCTCGTTCTTCTCAGGGAGGTCAGCGTAGCGAAAGAGCAGTAGTTTAAATGTGACGTTTTCAAGTGAAAATTTATTTTACTTATGGAATAAATAATCTTTGACTTTGACAACCGGAGTATTGTAGGGGCCTCGTATACCTCATCATCATTTTTTTGATGAGGTGGGCATTCTTTCCCTTATTCCTTACTCCTTTATAATCTCTTTAAAATCTATCTTACACTTACCTAGAAACCTACATGGTACATCACTATATTTATTTGAATATCTCACGTACCTCTTAAAGAATCACAGGTTACATACTTATTCACTTGAAACACAACATAATATTGGGTCCTAACTAAACTAGACGATCACATAATATTGATTTTATTATGGCCATTTTTTTACAGATTATAGTATCTTCTATGCTTTGATACTTTGCTAAATTGTACGATAATCGCGGGAGCGGTATGGTGTATCTATGTTGTATATGGCGTGTGCCGTATATAGTATATACATGGTATATATATATATATATATGTGTATATATATATATATATATATATTGATGATTTTACACATATCATTCATTCATTCATTTAGAGGGGGGGAGGGGCTGGATTCGGTCGGTACACTCTTCTCCGCTCTGCTTCGGTAATAAAAGAACCTAATATACATTTATTTTCACGGTTTAGTGGCAACTTTCGCAATTCTACTAGTCAAATATTGTAATAAAACTTAAATTTAAGTTTTAAAAACCCCGATACAAAACAGTGTGCTATAAAAATAAAACAGTCTCTGTATAGGACTGAATTAATGGGTTCGGGTGGGTGCTAACAACGAGTGAGCAAAGCCAAAGCAAAATATGTACTTATAGTTTATTTATTTACTATAAACACGAACAGCTATCATTGCAAAGCAGAAAAACAATGGTAAAGAATAGGCGCCAAAAACAATCACGTTTAAATTTAAAAATTAAATATAAAACAAACATAAAAAGACTATAAAATATATACAAAAGAGATTTCTAGCGACTGCTGCGATTTGCTACAGTCACCATCCGTAAACCACAAACCAATAACTTTTCAATGTCAATTTAATGAGTCCAAACACGATTGTTATACTGTAATTAGTTGAGGAGTTGGATAGATTGCAGACGGTCCTAGTTGCAGCAACAGATCGAGGTTACTATATTACTGCAATGCCATCAAATTTCCATATTATTTTTAAAGTCGATTGGACAAGTGGAAATAAAATAAATATTTATTCATTTTATGATTGAGCTCGCGACCATAAACTGAGAGAAGACCTGATAATCATTAAACAACTAAACAGATGTCTATCAAACATAGCTAAGAATCCAAATACTGCCTGCTTTTAAACTGCCTCCGTGGTCGAACGGTTACCATGCTGGACCGCCACGCGAAGGTCCCGGGTTCGATTCCCGGGCCGTGAGAAATATTTGTAAGGCCTACATTTATTTCTCTCGTAAGCTTGGATGTAATTTGTGGTAGTAGTCTATGTGTGTGTCCATGGCACCCGCGGGTTTTCCTAGTGTGGGACTATGAGTGTGTGCGTTATTATTATTAAATAAAAAATCACTTGTTATTTGTCCATCCATTTAAGAGCTACGATGCCACAAACATAAAGAAACACAGGTAAACAGACAAAGGCTTCGTACTTATAACTCCGCTCCGTTGTCTCTTTCTTTCTTTCTTTTTGCATCGGGGTTTAAAAATAGATGGCATTTAAAAATATTCTCTGAGTTATTGTGAATGCATTCCATGACCGTATAATTGCGCCAGTACCTTTAGCCTTCAAAGTTGGAACAGAACAAAACGGAATGAAACAACCATATACATTGTAACTAACTAGAATTTTTCGCAACAATATAACTTGGATGCTTTTTTCAATCACATTACAGTGTGTACAGTTTCATTCACGCACTCAAACCATGCTTGCATGCACCCACCACCAAAAGTCACCTGTGTATGTGACTTTTATATCAACTCTGGTTGATTCGCCTGTACACAGATGTTACGTTGTTTTAAGGCAAAGTTAATGAATGACATACTTTTGACATTTCAAATATTACAATTATTAATACAAAGTTCGAACACAAAGAAAAATTCCTTCGATCGGATAGAATTCAAACCTGTGTCTGTTTTTGTCTATCCAGGGCAATCGCTCTATCGACTGAGCTACAGATAGTAAAATTCGCAAAAACATGCAAGTATTGTCAGATTGAAAGAATCTTTCTTTGTGTTCGCCCTTTGTATTAATAATATAACAAAGTAGTGGAGCAATTTCACAAAAATAAATGAATGTCGTGGTAATAAACATCATAATAAGAATATTATTCTTTACGCTCAATATTGGAAATCTTACTTTGTATAATAAATGTGTCGATGAAACCAAACTTCTTCATTAGTTATTATATAAAAAGTCATTGATAAAATTAAACATTTTAAACGAGTGCTCGAGGTATATAAACTAAGCTCTACCCAAAATGAAACAAACGAACAATTTTACAGGGAGTTCCAATGATTTAACTATTTAGGGACATTCTCATTTTCGAGAAGGTAAATAAAATTCCAGTTATCTGATATATAAGTGCACCGTCTTCTAGAGACATCATCATCAAAAGTGTTCTTTTTATGATATAAATTTATGGGAAGAACAAGTCGTAAGCGACACGCCTGTCTATAAATCGCAGATCTTTAAATCGCAAACCACCCAAGAGGCATTGCCACTGCGTTCGCCACTATGAGCCATACCATCAGGCGCACGACTTGTTCGTCCCGTCACTTGATATTATAAAAAAAACAAACAAAAAGTTGACAAGTCACATATGTCTTTAGTTTTACCAGTACCTCATACGCTTTAAAATCGGAACGCAATAATGTTCACATTACTGCTTGGCGGCAGAAATATGTATGATGGGAGTACATCCCTGGACGAACTCTTTCAAAATAATCTTCCTAATGCTACTGAAAAAAAAGGTCGACGACAAAAAAAATCAACCGACGCGTTGCCGCGAAGGACCTCAAATTCAAATTCTAAACTCTAACTGTCGGGTAGTCTATCCCTACCTGTCCCTACCGAAAATATTCAGCTTAGAAATGCTTTCATAATCACACGAAATCACAATTTACAAACGATCACGAAGTTATTAGAGAAAGATAACGCGTTGGATGAGTTACTTTTTAGAATTTGTAACAGACATTGTTGTTCAATGTATCAATAGATCTTGATTTAGGTATTTAATAAAATCTTCGACAAGTTTGTGACTAAACCACTTGACAGTAATACACTGATAAACACAACGACGACGTTGTAAAAAAAATTGTAACTGGACTTGTTTTAATTACCTATTATTTTAATACTTGTTTGTATCAACTTTTTTTTCATTTAATTTACTTATACGATGTTGTATTTCAGGAATATTGATTTTTTTGTCAGATCACATTCCCTGTACTATGACTAATTGAGCAGCGCAATTTACTCTGGGACACAGTAGTGTCACCTGGACCAGAACCAATTCAGAAAATATAATTTCCTAAATTGATGCTACCGGGAATTAACTACGCTGGTTTGCACAGTAGTAGTAGCACCGTTTGGCTGCTGAGGTTGTCATAGGTACAAAACAGATGTAAAATTTGACTTCGATAGCAATTTTACACGGTTGAATTTTGAAATTAATCCTTCCTTCCTATTGTTCACTTTTGTAAGTTTATTTTTAAGTAACGAGACGTAGATTTTATATCCTAAATAACGTTATAACAGAGCTTTTACATCAGATGCGAATTTACACATGTTTAAAGACGTAACTATCCATATTGAATGCAAAAGATGTAATTTTAGTAATCTGCGTACTTCATGTCAATTTTGTAGCCAGTGATCTATAAAAATATTTGTCTAAATAAAATCTGATGCAGACGTGCGTCTCGGATACGACCGAACCCTGTCGTTGACGTATGATTGATAACGGGACAACAAAAACTAAATTGAAAATTCTTTCAATAGTATGCTTGTGTCATCATTTAAACTGGGGAGTTTAAACCGCTTAGTACTTTACTTTCTTTGCGTGTTGCTTACATGTGTTTTCTTTATTCTTCTTTTTTATGTAATATTATAAATTAAAAAAAATAAAATAATAGAATGTTTCTTTATTTATAGGTACACGTAATCAATAATTAATCATTACGTTATGTACATGAAGTAAATAAATAAAAAATAAATTAAATATAATTTAAGGTATAATTTAAGTATACATATACATAAGTATACTTTTTTCGTATTATAATATTTATATATATATATATATATGTATATATTTATATAATATTTATATAATATACGAAAAAAGTAGAATTTCGTGAAAGCTTCTTAATTGGTATTAATATAATGTCAGCGACTATATAAAATGAAAAGCTTTCTACGTTATGGAAAATATCAGTCATTGTGACTGAGAAACGTGATTTTTATATAAAATGGTAGCAAGAAAGTAACAATACGACCGCAAATCAATTGGTGACTGTTTAAATAATTTATGCTTAAAACGTTTAGAACGGAGATGGTGGAGCCCATTAGAATGAATTAAAAATACGGTATGAGAATAACATTAAAATGATCGATCGCCTCGTCCTTACCTTAACGCCTAACGACTTGTACCTCTTTATAAAATACTTCGTAAGAAGCATATTGTTTACTCCGCGCTTATACCAAACGTAATTTACTTAAATGTACTTAGAAATCACATTATTACTAGGAAACTCAGCTATGAGTACTATGATCTCGATAGTTCCAGGGGCACTACTAAAACTCGGATCAGAATAAATTTTGACGAATCGACTGAACCCACAAATTCCTCATACCTAGATAGTGTAATCAAAGGTTGTTTTGAATAAAAACTAAAGATCTTTGTTTCTATTCAGAAACTAAAAGAGACCAGAAAACTTTTACGCATTTGCCCTCATTGAAATTTAAATAGTTACAGTGTGAGCGATATTCCTCGACAGTTCTTTGAGCCTTCCTGAAGTTCACAAAGATCTTTTGAAACAAATTTTTGCCTTCTTTTATAGTAGTAGGAGTATAAATTTCACTTTTATTAGCCTGTGAATTAGTTGAGATCCATCAACGGGATGTGCAAACTGCTGGCAGCTTTTCTCTCCGAGAATCACAATTTGTTTTCCGTTTAATAACAGAAAACGTATTCTAATGCAAAGAAAAATTCCTTCGATCCGATAGGTCGTCCTGGTTTGGTCTATACCAAACCAGAACGACCTGTCGTATCTGGATCTGAAATCTGCGTAAAGACGCAAGTTCGTGTCCTTTCAGATGAAAGTATTTTTTCTTTGCATTCTATCTTTGTATTAATAATTATAACAAACTAGTGGAGTAATTTCACAAAAACTAAATGAATATCATGGTAGTAAAATATCACAATATTAATTACAATCAATATTACATATTCTGATACTACTTTAATAAGTAGTAAAAGGAAATGCATTGAAAAACAATATGATTGACTAGCTTGAATAACTTGCTTGTTGTTTATGGTGATCATAAAAATTATTGTTCCGAATTAGTGTATCGAACACAATGATTGCAGCAACGTTAAGTAATGCACTTAATCATCTAGTGATTGATTCCATCAAGTACCATGGAAGGCTTACTTGATTAAACTCAATATTTTTCAGTGTAGAAAACTAGTTCATTTAAACAATAGGCACTAAATCGATACAAAAGTGGCCATTATAAACCTTGCTAGAATCGATTATAGGAACTCTTTATTTTTTAGCCTTGTTGCGTCATAGCAAGTCTATTTCAACAGTAAAGTATGTTTGTTATAGTTATCGCTTTTACTAGACAATGAAACTATTGTTTAGAACCTAATTCGCGTATATTTGTTGTTTCATGTAAACCATATTTCAGATCCTTTACAGGTCCTATGGTTAAGGCTAAGTTCATATAATATCAAGTGAAGGGACGAACAAATTGTGCGCCTGACGGTAAGCTGGACCCCTGTCCATAACAGTTGCAGTGCCACTCAGAGTTTTAAATCGTAAAGATCTGAGGGATCTGCCACTGCGACCGTCACCCTGAGGCATAAGTTGACAAGTCCCATGTACCTGTAATTTCACCAGTACCTGTACCAAGCAAAACCAGATCACAATAATGCTGACATTACTGCTTGCCAGCAGAAATAGGTAAGGTTGTAGTACTTCCCTGGACGAACTCTTTCACAAGGAGCTCTACTGCTACTAAAAGTATGCTTAGTGTTAAATCCTTCGCGTGCATTGTTTGAAAACACAAGTATACGCAATTTACATCCGAAAAAAATAGTTTCTTGTGTTATGTAAAAATCACAAAACCTCAGAACTCGATCATCGTTTTTATTTCAATCTACATGTTCAAGTTGGCCAAGGACATCAACTTTTTTAATTTTTTATAACTTGTAGTTCCCACTTCATTGTTACTGCTACATTAACAACTAAAACACCATTTCGGTACTGATCCTTTCTTATTATTTCAGTTCGTCATGTACGTAACCATGTTCGTAAAGCGTTTGAAGTGTCAGTTTTGGTAATACTTTATCAAATCCGCGATATAATTACATAATGCCAAAGGTATGGCTGTACAAAGAGAAATTGAACTTGTAGTTAACATGTTGAACCTGTATCGCCACAAATTAAATCAATTTATCAACCAATGTCTCCCAACAATAGTATTGTAGTAGTATGGATTGGGCTCAAAAATCACATATTCTATGTGTATTTCCGTTGTACAATTTTACGTATATTGCCGTAGAACATTTTTGCTTGTTGAAATAAAAACAGATTACAATAAAAAACCTTGGAAGTTCACCCTTTGTCGTCGTGTCCCTGATTTTGATGTGGTTTTTCTTTTGAACTTTGTACAAATATATATAGTGGTATTATTTTTATACATTATTTCATAATTATGCCCATCAATTGATTATTACATTTAGTTTTACATATAAAATATATATCCATCTTATGATAAGTTCATTATAATTATCATTATAATGATCTTCATTGTTTTTAAAAATCATAATCAGCTAACAAGCAATGTAACAGGATTTCAATTCAATTAATAACAAAATAATGAATAAATATATTAATAACGAAAAAATAAAATGATTAATTATTTATTAATTTGATTCTAAATTAATATTTCAAATATTAATTATAATTAAACTAACAATTATCAAAATTTTAAAACAATTAGTTTTAAAGCAAACTCACCAACTCCACCAAAAACTTTCACAAGCTCGCATTTTTTTGCACTATAGAAAAAAAATCACAAGAACTTTAACTACATCCATTTGTTTTGTTTAAAAAAGGAATTCCTACAACGCAAAGGTATGAAAATAAAAAACTTTCACGAGTGAAATGGAGTGAAATGAAAGGCGTGGAGCTCGTAGCGTAGCACGGGCGGAAACGAAGGCGCGCGACGTGTTACTGGCTACGATGTTAGGGCTACACCGTAGCACCGGCGCAACAGGCTACGGCCGTTTTGGATTTACGATGCATGTAGGCTTTACGTCACACGACTTTAAAAGCATTATGGTATCAGGATTTAAAAAATGCTTTTACAAAGATTTTTATATCGTGACCCATTTCATCAATTGTTTTGTCTAAACGCAGACAACAAATAAACGTTTCTTATTAGTGTAGTATACGAATCTTCTCAAATTGCCTTGTAAAACTTTGTAATAGTGCAACAAATAGTATACAAATTTTTACATTTTATAAAGAAAATGATCTGATTTTAGTCAAGATTCAGTCTGAACACAAAAAAGACCTAAATTATAGAGTATTAAATTCGATTACATATCAGATTTTTGTGTTGTCAATCTGAAGCGAGTGTTTTGTAATTTTAAAACTTTTAAAAATTTAGAAAATTAAAAATGCAAATGGAAACATCAGTGGTATTTAAAGCCCGCTCCAATTCCTGTTGATGCATTTAATTGTTGCAATAAAAATTTAATGAATACAGTCAATAGCGACATCTCTCGCCAGGACTGGTAGCTGTAAAGGTACTAACTGGGTGATAAATCTTTCATAGACTTCTCATAGATGGCGCTACGACTAAAAAGTCGTTGAAAAACCAAATACAAACACACAACGCAAGCACATAGAAAAATTCGTGAGGTCCGTTGGTTCGTTCCGTGGCTTAGTTGGTATAGCGTCGTAGCAAGAAGACGTCGGTTCGAATCCGACCGGATCAAAGGAATTTTTTCTGAGTGTTCGATCTTTGTATTAATAATTATAACAAATTAGTGGAGTAATTTCACAAAAAATAATTGAATATCAAATCAATATAAATTTAATTAACTTTATAACTTAACTAAAGTTAAAATTAAATTTCAAATGATCAATGACATTATTTATTACAATTTAAATTTACAATGTCAAGGGATACTATGATACTCACCATAATCTCTGGTGTAAACAATACTTAGTTAATATAAAGCAAGAAAGTATAAATAATAAAAAAATATTGTTAAAATATAATGATGCCTAATAAGTAATATTTTTGTATAATATTTGCTATACTGATGTAAACAAAGCTAGTTTTCGAGTTATAAATTAATAATTTTAGTTCGTTTATATTGAAACTATCAGCAGGTATTAGAAGGGATACTGTATTTGACAGTTAGAAAATGTAATGTTTTTCATCGTCATTTAATAATAGACATGCGTTGAAGAACAATTTAAATTCGTTGAAAAGTTTATTTACAAAAAATTGAAATATATATATAATATGTCAAACCTAAATTTAAAAGTACAGCAAAGACCGTACCCCTAACGATACTCCTAAGAATAATTCAAACGATACCGAAAACCATTTTATGTGCCAAATAACCCCATTTTATTTTTTAATGTGAATTGAGAGATTTTTTTCTGACTATTTTCTGTTATTGATTCAGCTGTGGTGGGTGAAGCTGAAGCAGGTGCCTTGGTGCAAATAGGTTGTCACGCGGGTCTCGCTTAGAGTAATGAAAGTAAGTAACGATCGGTTCGCATGAATTTATTGTAGAGATATAACAAGAAAAAGATGAAGGAATGAAGAAAGAAAGGATAGGTCCAAAAGGGCCTGTATTCGTATTATTGCTGCTCTATAAGCAGTTACGTTACATGATTAAGAGCACGTCTCCTCGCCTCGAGAATTTTGTGTGGAGTGGCGGTGGAACGAGGCTAAGTAAGAATGGCGAAGAAAAATAATTATAGAACGATTCAAAATTTCAAAAGTAAGTGACCAGGCACCAGAGAAAAGGGTGATAAAAAGGTGGGATGACGGTGAAAGAGGTCGCATCGTCACAAGGTCTTGGTCAAAGTCATAGTTTCCCAAAGTGGTCCCTACCGCCTCGTAGTGGGCGCTGAAGGGACTTAGGGCGGTAGGGGCAATTGGAGGGCGTTGATGCTGCCCAGAAGGTGCTATCGCACTTGAAAAAAAAAACCTAAATTATTTATATAAACTATATGTATATATAATTTTTTTACTTCTGATTTGTTATGTTAAGTTATTACTTATTGTTAAAAAATACGTGTCTTCAATTATTTTTTGTGGTGGTGGGTATTGAAATTTTTTACCTATCCTAAGTGGGCGGTGACCTATGGTCAAAGTCATACACTGCCCCCTTGTCATAATTTGCATTCCGGTAACTTTCGAGTTATTGGCACCTTAGGTTTTTTGTCATCTTATAATAATACATTTGTTTATTTCTCACCATAATACGACTACATAAATATAACAAAATAAAAGTTACTTACCATCCTATAGATATTGTGGGAGACTGAAGACTAAACTAGGCTCAAGACCTGTGTTTCAAGACACCAGGTCTCCACTCCTTGAGAATAACATTTCTTATAATATTTAGTACATTAGAAGAATTCTCCAATGCGTTAACATTGAGATAAACAATAATAATATTTAATTGTTTAAAAAGAAAAAGAAAAGTGTTTGAGTCAAGTGGGAGTATGGTTAGTTTTCTCTGTTTGCGTGTGTTTGTGCATCTGTTTGAAGGTCTGTATGTGTAAGTATTACTGAGTTTTATTTACAAATTAAATATCTACATGTAACTAAACTGGACCAATCAGTTACAATGTCAATTACGTTGATTTTGCTTAACAATAAAACTAAATAAGATGTAAAGTAATTCATGTGTCTAAAATGCCCTTCCCACATCATTGAAAGCGCAATTATTATAATCTTAGTACAGAGTACTAAAAAAACCGATCTCAAAAATCATTCATAGTTTGCCACCCCTAGAGGTGTAATATTTTCTTCAAATTTAAATGAGCCCACATCTGAGGTACCCTCTTTCCAACAAAAAGGAATCATCGAGAATCGGTTCACAAACGCGGACTTATCGTGTAACATACATACAAAAAAACACACAGTCGAATTGAGTACCTCCTCCTTTTTTTGAAGTCGATTAAAAAACCAAATAGCAATCCCAGAAGTATTAATAACTCAAGTTCCAATTATAAAAAATGTCGATTACGTTAGTTATGATAATGGGGCAGTGTAAATGGATTACTACGAATAACTCTGTTTTCAGTGCAGCGTGTCTATGGGCAATATTCGGAGACTGAATCAATCAATCGACGGCTAGTACAGGCATCGGGCTATATCGGCCGCAAATGATCGATACACCAATCTTAAAGTTCTAAGGAATCGACATCTGTTTCCTGACAATTGAATGACGAGTGTGGAGTATTCGTAAGTTCGCAAAAGGTTACGAGAAGGCTTGACTTTCAGCCAGCGCAAACCATCAGACGTAAGACGTACAAAGGATATAAAATTTATACATTTATTTGTCGCGAACTGATGGCAAACGTGCGATCGGAATAACTCTCATCTATATTATACTACAGACTATATTTCAATTATGATAGTATAAAATATATATTGATAAATTTAATGTCTTCTAGCTTGCAGTCCACCGGTTTGTGCTAGCCCTAAAAGGAATTTGACAACTCGAAGGTCTACGATAAGTCCAAAATTTGCAGAAGTTGTTTAACCATTGAGCGAGTTTTTTTTCTCGAGAATTTGCTCGTACATGAACATTGTAAACTGGAGAATTGAACTTTTATTTAAGTTTTATAGTAGAGTACAAATAAAACTTAATACGTGTATTCAATTTGAAAGCTTTGTCTAGAACTCCCATCTTGTCCGTTTGACAACAGCCTTCCATTCTACAATTCTAAATATAAAACCTATACTCATTCAGCCAGTATTTCTATTCATACTGCCTAATCTACATCCCTCCTCCTCACAATTGAAGGGGGGAACATCCCTAGCTAGTGCCCTACCTATGATAGGCAACTTACACATGTGATCACCTTTACTATAGGCTAGCCACACACTGCTCGGAAGCTATTACCTTGCCAACGACAAAACCAACGAGGAGGCTTTAATTTGCCAAAAACCAATCTACAAGGACAGATTATGATCACTCCCTAAGCAAACAATTCAAATATTTACGTATTACCTATCCTAGCTAAATAGGTACCCAAATGGGTATCCTAACTAAACCCTAACTTTTTATTTTAACTAAATTCCTAGCTAGGCTGAATTCTACCAGAATCTTAAAAAAAACACCACAACTCATTATAAAAACCACATTTCCAAATAAATAACAATCTTCAACGCGTATGCTGTTAATTCGACATCTGTTAAGGCCTGAACATCCATCGGATGCTCACTGGGTGACATCAATATAGATCTCCCAGCTGCCTTAGTCTCCATCCTGCTGCTATCCACGTTCCATCCAGAACTCCCTTCTTGTCCGTTTGACAACAACCTCACAGTCTTTATACAATTTTAAATATAAAACTTACATTCATTCAGCCAGTATTTCTAATCATACTGCTTAGTCTACACTATGCCAATTAAGCCACGGAACGAACCAACGGATCACGCGAATTTTTCCATGTGTTCATGAAAGTTTTTCTTTACTCAGCGGGGTACCTTAGCAAATACCAGCCGCTGACTACAGATGTCACTTTAATAATTGTAATTAATAATTGAAATTGAAAAAATAATTGTAATGTTTCATAATATTCAATTATTTTTTTGTGCAATTTACCTCTAGTTGGTAATAATTGTTAAACAAAGATAGAAGAGAGAAGAAGAAGAACACTTGCAAAAAATTCGCTTCGATACGACTAGATTCGAATTGATTTTTATGTTAAGACTTTACTGTGCAGTACCTTTACTAAGTAGGGTCGAATTCAGTAGAAATGGTACTCATTAGGATACGGTAGCGGGTTTTTGTTTCAAAATTAGTAACAGTTATGACTGGCTTCAGTATTACTATCGATCACGTCAATAGACTGTTGTAAACTGTAAATAAATTAAACAAACATAACATTGATCAATGGAAAAGTGTCAATATAACAAGATTCCCATTACTTGTCGTATCCTCCTAAGACCCAGCGAAATACAATGGGAAAAGCGCTAAAAGCTGAATGTACATTAAAATCTACTAAACATAACTGAATGATTCAGGCTCCAGCGAGTATGCCTTCACTTTTGTATGAAAACCGTATTTTTCTAAATACCCTATGGTCATGAAGAATATATAGCGCTAAATTTGAATGCGAAATTTTAATTATAATGTACATTGGGCGTTTATGTGATCATAGGAATATTTATGACATTCAGGAAATTTGTATACAGTTGATAGTCTTGAAGTAGATAGGGCACCCTTTATATCTCTTTTTATTAATGATGTGAAATGCGAAACATTAGTGGATACTGGTGCTTCGGTTTCAATAATCTCTCGTCTGGGTGTGAATTACTTAGGAAGTTAAAAACAAACGTATAATATAATATATATTTACTACATTCGCATGACATAATCTACATTAACAATCTCTAGACTAAAATTTTAACAACCAGAATGTCTAACTTCGCAGCGTACGTTTCCTATACAAAATTTCTTGACTGTTTTGACAGACACATACTCAATTCAATCAAATATTTACTCAAGCTCCCAATCTTTGCATTTGGTTTTTCAACGATTTTTTAGCTATAGCGCCATCTATGACAAATCTATGAAAGTATTTCATCACTCAGTTAGATACCTTTACAGCTACCAGCTCCGGCTGGAGATGTCGCTAATCACTATACATTAAATATGATTTTTATTGCGACTTAGGACGTTTTATAACAAGATGGACCAATGACCCGAGGTAGGTAGCAGTGTTTGAATCAGAGTTGGTGTGCTCAGGAAAGGTTCATGTCCAGAAGTGGATGTATCTAAGGCAATATAATGACGTTTTTATTGTACATTTTTTATATTCTATGATATAAATGACTCTTTAATCTATTAAGCATAGGTTACATTGTCAAAAATATATTCTTAGACTTTATCACGTACATAAATTGTGCCAAAAGGATTTATACTTACCACAGCTGGTAATCGGACTCATCATAACAAACAACTTTCATGGTAAATGTAAAGGCGTTAATAATAATTGAGTATTCGAATACAGAGACTGCGTGAGTGGCTGCCATTGTCAATCGATATCGGTATCGATTACAATACGTTGTCGAATTTCGACAAGATGATATCATCACTATTAATTGAATCCATTGAGAGTAAATCCAAATTTATTATATAGGTAATAGTTACTTACCTACTTAGACTACTTACTGAAAATTAAAACTCAATTTCAACCTCGACAGAAGTAAATAGTTTTTCTTATCTTAAATACCGAGATGATAAACCTACCAAAATTTAGGGTCAAGTTTAAGAAAAAGACTTGTTCTAACTGATTATTATCCGTTATCACGGAAATCTAGATGATTTGCAACTTTTCTAGTGATTCTATCAATGCACGACGACGTAACCACGGCCACACAACAATGTAGATGTGGCGTCTATAAAACGCTGGGGTTTTAGCGCCCAGGCTTCCAGAAAAGTAAAATTTAGTGTATGGTTTCACCAGTATATTTTGAAGTTTTACAAAAAATGTTCAGCGGTAGGTACGTCGGATAGTTCGCTCACATGACACGCAATGAGACACTTAGCTTAGTTTACGAAGCACTCGTGTTTCGACTCTTCTTCGCACGCTAATCACGGGCTCAATGGGACGCATTGGTCTGAGGCGACAAGGCTACGGTGACCATGGTGTCGCGAAGAAGATAGCCCCGCGGCGAAGGTATGCGAGAGACGAAGGTACGGTAAGGGTTAAAGGGTTAAAAGTTATGTCATAGAATATAAAAAATGTACAATAAAAACGTCATTATATTACCTTAGACGCATCCACTTCTGGACATGAACCTTTCCCTGAGCACACCAACTCTGATCCAACCACTGCCGGCCACCTTCCTCAGGTCATTGGTCCATCTTGTTATAAAACGTCCTAAGTCGCAATAAAAATCATATTTAATGTATAGTGATTAACGACAACTCTAGCCGGAGCTGGTAGCTGTAAAGGTATCTAACTGAGTGACGAAATACTTTCATAGATATGTCATAGATGGCGCTACAGCTAAAAAGTCGTTGAAAAACCAAATACAAAGATACGACAACAAGCACGTAGAAAAATTCTTGAAGTCCGCTGGTTCGTTCCTTAGTTAATTGGTATATCGTCTGCCACGGTATGCTAGAAGACGTTCGGTTCGAAGGCATTTTTGAGTGTTCGATCTTTGTATTAAAAATTATAACGAACTAGTGGAGTGATTTCACATAAAAAATAATTGAATATCGATTCATTATTTATTATTATGTTGAGTGTTTGCGTTATTAATAAAAAAAATTAAATCATATATAATAATTATCTAATACCTACACATTATTACAAAACAAATTTTTTGATACTTCCTTAAAGATCTTGTTTATAACGATGCAAAAGCTCATAACAAAAAAAGCAAGGGCTTGGTAAATCCCGTCAGGTTAATTATGCTTTATGAGGCACCAAATAAATAATGAGGTATTTTTTTTGTTAATAACAGATGTTTGATTTGCTATAAAGCTAAAAGAGGATATTTTTCGTGACAATCTCGTAATAAAATCTTATGTACTGTTATATAACTATACAACTATGTATTATGTATTACAACTTTTCGTTTCTATCGTAATTTGAAAACAACACGTAATAATAATAGCCAAGATTTATCCTTTTGTAAAGCAAATAACGTAAACAATCCGACAGATATTTACTTTAATATAGCAGGAACAAGGATCGAAAAAGAAAAAATCTTGTGTCTTAAAAATCTTTCTACGGTCTTTATCTTTAACCTTCGAATGTTTATGTGATTTTTGTTACGTCTTCGTCTATCTTTACTGCCGCATATCGTAAAATCTAAAAATATGTTAACGTTAAAAAACATAACCGTCAACAGTAAAGTAGATCGAGTATTTTGTACACGTCGACGAATTGGTCGCCTCATAGCCGTGCGAATTTGAATGTAGTTACGAACGACATCGATTTTGTAACAAAAAAAATCTGCCACTATCTCACTAACTCAGTACAGAGTACTAAAAAACCAACCTCAAAAGTACGTGGAATTACATATAATTACCAAGTTTTATTGAATACGGTTACCGGAAAGTGCGCAAACCTGGATTCATCCCCTAGTTCGCCACTATACGGGACTTGACACAGGAGATAATAAAAATCTGTTCTCACTACTCGAAATGTATTATAGACAAAAGGCCTTGAATTGGAGAATAGCAAAATCAACCATTAATATAATTGCTCCTTATAATAAAATTTGGGCGCTATTTATAAAAATGAATCTTCATGAGTGAATTTTCTTCAAAATTAAATGGGACCACTATGGCGGTACCCTCCATCCAACAAAAAAAAAATCATGAAAATCGGTTCACATCGGCCGGAGTTATCGCGTAACATACATACAAAAAAATCACAGTCGAATTGAGAACCTCCTCCTTTTTTTGAAGTCGGTTAAAAATTGTAAGTTAATATAATACTACATTTGGAATTTTTTTTTAAATGTCGCTTTTAACTTAATTTTAATTTTTACTGGATGGTATTGTAATTGAGGGGAAGGTAGAAAGGAAAATAAAGAGAGGAAGATTAAATAAATAGATAGATAGAAGTATAAATAAATAAATAAGACCAAGAATGGCGTACAATCAAGAAATAAAGAAGAAGATCAAAGTGAGCAGCTACAAAGAGGCCAAGGAGTTGGCTATGAACCGTGAGGAGTGGAGGTGGCTACACGGACAAGAGCCTGGCTCTGAAATACGATAATAATGGATAGTATTTACATATGTGAAACGTGCATGATGTTTTATATTTTAGCCTTTTAAGAAGATTAAATGAGATATGATATAAAATGTACACATATATACTAATATATGCTTCAGTAGGGAATTTTTCTGATCTGATTAGATATCGTCTGTCTATAGGTACAAATTGGTTGGGTTTTTTTACAGTCAATGTCAAGGAAAATTTATGTTCTCAGCATTTTATTTATTGGTGGCCAGCTATGTGGAAAACATATAAAAACGTACCGTTGAAAATGTAAACGCTCATACTGTTAAACTTTTCATTATAATGTGACCCCTCTTACGCAAAGAAATAAGTTTAAATTTGCAATTTTGCAGGGGAACATTTGAAAGGACTGAAATGAGCATAACGCCTGCGATTCTCCAGGTATTGCAATTAAAATTGTTACCGTTTCATTATTTTTCATCTGTTCTAATTTCACTGCTGGCTATTTATATAAAAATAAAGTGATTTATGAAAAAAATTTAAGCATTATTATTGAGGCAAAGAATAAATCCCAACAAAATCAAGGGTTCCCTGTTAATCCACTGACCTTTCGATCAATGAAATACAATACTTTTCGTGTTTTATCTATGGTAGGTGGCTAAGGGTTGATTTGTTATTACGATGTGATGTGTAAGAGGGTTAAAACATTATGATTTTCTATAACCGTTTGTGTTGCAATATTATTTATTATCTTTCTTGCGGAGTGTAGCGACCATATCTTAAATCATATCTTTTATTGTGTGTAATCATATCTTTTAGGTGTCCTCTATTACTTACTATGGTTGTTTTCTGTACTCAAGTAAATATATAAATAATGTAGGAAAAGAGAAATGTTTTTTTTCATTGGTCAACATATTCGACATTATTGTATTGTGGAAATGTATGTATGTAAGAGGAGTAAAATCCCCAGTTTAAAAAATTTTACACATTTTACGTATTTTAATATTAGCTTTATGTGGAAATAATAAAAAGACATCTTATCTTCATACCAACCGTTCGCAGTACGACACGTTGCAGTTTCTATACTTTTAAACCAACATCAAAAAAGGAGGAGGTACTCAATGCGACTGTATTATTTTATTTGTGTGTATGTTACACGATTTGTAGTGTTTCCGCTGTCTCTCCCGATCTCAGAATGTCCGCTCTTAGGCACGTGACGGACTTTTATAGTCTATATTTATAGTGATTTGCGTATTTTCAAAAGTTCCAAATTCAGACCAAGAGAATTTATGCAACCAGGCCGAAATGGGACTATTAGCGAAATATATAATTCGGAAAATCTCAATTGGCCCATGTCTGAAGGAAAAATCACCTTAGCAATGGAATAACAAACACATCAAAATGTGAAAATTTTAATTTATAGCTCGAATTTAAGTAATTAAAGAAAAATAGTCAAAAGAGTTGGGAAAAGTGTGCGACATCGAACAAATTATAGCGCCAAAATCTGTGATGTGTAGAAGATAGTATAAAGGGCGATTGAAGATGAGGTGTGTCAGGGATAGATTTTGAAGGGTCGTAAACAGGAAACCAATAGATGGAGATGACCAAAATGGTGATAAAAGTGACGATGAAGCTTGCCCACAGCCACAAAAATGAACGTGAATATGTAGGATGAACTGTGAGTAACATGAAAACACTACAGATTTCTCCGATATTTGTAAAATGATTTTGATTATTCTTTTTTGTTACGTCATCTGTGAGGTGGAATTTATTTTTCAATGGGTCTACTACATACTACTACATAGGGTAGTAGTCCCATTGAAACATAAATTCAACCTCTAGGGGTTGAATCCGATTTGATGGAATTCACCCACTCTCTGTTAACCGATTTCATAAACACTTGACAAATAAATGTAATTCCATAAACTTTTGTGGTGGGTTTTTTTTGTAAAAAAGTTACAATTTTTGTTTATTCATAATCCTATTGAATGGGTTGTGAAAATTTCTGTCCAATAATATGGCGAAGAATTTTTTTAACCTCCTAAGGCCCCGTGTACATAGAAATATACAAATCATTCGATATTATTACTATGATCACGCCAGTAATTCAAATTTAGTGCTACGTACATAATCCATATGACTATAGAGTAAATAGACATACTTTAAAAAATCCAAGTTGCCTTGTTTATACAAAATTGAGGACATACTTGCTTGGCACGGCAGCATGTAATTATATTTAGTACATTATGTAAATTGGGTGTTTAGTTTGCTGTCTTATTGTAAAAAAAGAAAGTAATAAAATAATATTATTAAATAAACAGGAATGTTATGGTGTATATACATAAATTATATTCGTTTTTGTTTACAGTATATGTACATGAAATGATTAAGGGCATTGGTCGCTACAATTTGTTAAAGATTCATCCTACATACGCTACCATGAATTGCGTGGTCATGGTGTGTTAGCAGCGAAGATAATACAAACATCAAGTGATCTGTAGACTACGTAGTCATAGAAAGTCAGTGTGACGTGTGAAGTAACGTTATGAATTGCCTAATCTTAAATGTTTGCCAATTGTAAAAATGACTCACAGTACAATACACCTACAGTACAGTCATGTACTCTAGGTGTAATATAACCTCGTAGTGAAGTCCATTGAAATCACTAAATATTTGTGAATGAGAATATTTATCAGTAGACGACTAAATGATTTTCAATAAATAAGAGAATGCGAAATTAACCGTTGTGTCAGGACGGACTAAGGTGCCGACCCTCCTGTGAGAAATTATACAATTTGAATAAACGGCCCTGAGTATTTTTGGTTGAATTTTTATTTATTTATTTAATATATGGACATCCTCAACATATTCAGCCCACGTCAATCCACTGCTGGGCGGGTTGTCCAGTGGTTTTTATTGCTCCAAGTTTCGCGTTCCTGCGCCATCCGCGTCCAGCGCGATCCCGCAAATTAGGTGGTTTGTCCACTAGCTTTTTCGCTCCTCTTGGCCACTATTCCGAGACTGCTTTGGTCTATCGTTCGACTTCTTGTCTAACCAAATGTCCTGCCCATCAAAACACTAACAAATGTCTCCACCTTAAAACCCGAGATGCGATTACCTACATCATCGATCTTTGTTTTCGTCGAATTTCGGCGTGATACCCGATCCACGAAGGAAATGCCCAACATAAAGCTCTTTGTGCTACTTTAATTTTGTGCATATTTTGCTTAGGGAGCGTCCAGGTTGATTAAAGACCTTCAGATTTCAGGCACTGTGGGAGTTTCAACTTAAAGACGTCCTTTAGCGTACCAAACGCAGCCTACTCCAAACCGATATGCTTTCCGATCTCCTTAACCCGAGCTTCTTGCTCAAAGGATGAACGATATCCAAGATACGTATAATTGCTGACCATCTGTAAGGTGTCATTACCTACAATTGGTCATGATTTTCATTTTGGATACGTTCATCCCCAGATCAACTCTCAGGGGAGCTTCGTGCAATTCAGTGAGCATACTCTGAAGATCAGGGAGCCTACCATAACCTTTCCAAAAACATAGCCTACCATAACCTTTCCAAAAACAATCTTATTTTAATGCAAGCATAAAGTAAGCTTATTATAATATTACTCATATTCTTACCATGACAAACCTATCCACCAAATAATGAATTATTGCTAAAGTGACTGAAAGAATGAATGATTTCCCAATATTGTCTATTCCTTACTTAAAAATAGGCAAGAAATAACGCAATATGAACTGTATAATGCCATCTCTTTTTTTTAAATTCCGAATCGTCTTATGGTAGTATAAGTTTAAGTACTGGCTGCGCAGTCCTGTATCATTTTCAGTTTCCTTTATATTTGTTTGTTACATTTATTAATTAATAACATTTATTTTAAGTATTTGTCTCATCGCACACAAAATACAACTCGAACGCATGTAACATTATATTCTGGCAACACTATCCTCCCTCTTACACGCACCCTGCTACCTCAAAAACTGTCGTCCGAGTTCAAAAACTTACACAGCGAGTGTTAATCAACATTAATTATAAAGCTCATTAAACAATATTAAAATCCGCTTAAAGTTATCTACTCACTAAAGAAAGTGTAAACATATATAAGAAAACCTTGGACATTACTTATACTCAATTCCTAGATGTGCAGGTGCCTTCACGAGGTAAGTCCTGGCCCTTCCAAGTACTTAATGTTATTTACGTGTAGAGAATATTAACTGTTAAAAAAAGAAAAGTATGTCATATTAAAATCTATTAAAATTACGTTGTTTTCAATTATTTTACCGCATTTCCATGAAAAATAAAAACAACCCCAGTCTTGATAGTTACGTTGTGAATTCGGAATTATAGTCTAGTGTCTACTTTTAGTGTCGTCAAGGACCAAATAGATGGCGCTGTTATAATTTTACGAAATAAACATCGCGTATTTTTATTTAACGAGAAATTATTTCCTATGTTCTATTAAATAAAAAAATAAACAAAATATTGAAGAGATTTATGAAAATCAATAAGTTCAGCATAACTTTTAATCATTACAAATCAATACTTAGACAATAAATTCGAAAATAATATTGTTTCCACTGCGTCGGAGTGACTATGTATGTTAAGATTGCTAAATTTTACATAAGATATATTACTTCAATATTCAATATTATTAAATATCAATATTACTTCAATGTGAAAGTCACGTCATAGTACGAACTGAGTGAATGAATAGTCACAAAGCTGCCCATACAACATAGTTTTAACATTATAATAAGCTTACTTTAAGCTCGTCATGGTATGAAAAGTCAATGTAAGCCTAAAGTCGCGAGCCTATACAACTCCCGGAGGATATCCACGTTGTCAATACAGCATTGATGAAGAGAGTGAAACACGGCCCAGTGGTTCGCGTTTCAGTCCTACACTATCGAATGCCTTCTCATAACCAACGAAGATGAAACACAGAGGCCATTATATGAATAACAAAACATAACAATCATTACATTGATAAGAGTTAAATATGATATTACAAAGTTCCGTGCTAGATTGCAATCCTATTTATCATTATTTGCTAATAATTGAATTATTTACTTAATACTAAAGCTACAAGGGAATATATAAGACCTAGATGAGTTACTACTTCTTTAAATATTCTGCATCCTGGATGAAAAATATCCAGACAGAATATTTTTTTAATAAAATCGACACATTCTTATGAGGAGTTATAAAAAGAGGTTTTATTCTTATCTTATGTATGCAAGTAAAATGAGACCATTAGCGCATAAGTGTTGTAACCAATATTTAATTTCTTATCAATAATATTACTGTAATATGACACTAAATCACATAAATATCATATATTTGGATATTATTTTCACGTACATATATATTTTTAATGATTACAATAAAATGGTTCCTATAATGAATTTGGCTAATTTATTTTGCGCTAATACCCTCAATGGTCTTGTTTTATGTTTGGGGGTTACGTCTTCTGCTGTATATTAAGGGGTTTCGTACGATTTGTTCGTATTTCAAAACGACACGCCGTGCGTACAATTATCGACTTAAATACTTAGAGCGATTTAAACAATCGCTCATAGTTCTATTCTGTAATGGTATACTTATTCTATGCTTTATTAATAACACTAGCAAAAAATAAACAGAAAACTCTGGGTATTCTAGATGTGGCTATGTGGTTATGCATTAATTAATTTTTAGAGAGCCTTTCTCCTGGACTTTTTATTTTGCCCTGGTTTGGTCTGAAAGTCTTTAATGGGCTTCGGACTCTGACTGGCTGGAGTAAGGACGAAGAGTTCAGGTCGGGATTTTCCATTTGTTCGTGTGAGGCGAGTCAAACAATGATCCATATCGTGCCATGCATGCCCAAACACATGCACGCTTCAGGATTTAATGGCGGCTATTAGTGATGCGGTTAGCGTGGCTAAGTTCTGGGTTGCAATAATATGGAGTACGCCATCGATAAAATTTCAAGTTTTAATTTTTGTAAATGTTGATTTTTTATTTTGTATATTTAAATGTGTGGTAATAAAAACTTATTAGCCTTTTTACAAAATTTCTAATTTCCCGATAATCGAATATTAGTCGTCATTTCGTTTAATCGTCAGATATTTTTCTGTACCCTGTAGTAGTAGTAGTAGTTGTTTTCGATAGACTCAATTGTTACTATGTTCTGACATTATGTATATTTGTTGTTTTATTTCATCTTTTTCTTTGTATTTTTTTTGCTCAAATACTTTCTTTTCTTTCCTCTCTTCGTCAGTTAAATGATATAATTTCAGTAATGAAAACAAATTGATCTGAATTATTCAATATTTTATTGAATGAACAAACATTTCGAGTTCTTAGGTTTTCGCGATTGTTACACAAATAATAAATGAAACTATTTTTCCGGATTTAAATCGCGTATATTAGTTTTTTCAAACGAACCGACGACGTTGCGGGCCTTTTACAGGTCCCATGGTCACGGTTGACTGAGGTGGTACAGTCATCAACCAGTTATGTCTAATATTAATGCAAACCACCCTATTTTTTCACTATAGTTATAAAAGTTATTAATTAAATACCTTATTTTTAATTTTATAAAGAAACATTCCAATTCACTCTACATTACGTTTTACAAATTATTCTACAAATTATTTACGCACCGTCGCGTAAATAAGCTTGCAGTTTGCGAGCATGTCATGGATAAACCTACGCATTCAATGAAGTTTGACAAACCCAGGTCCTTGCAAAAGAAGTCGGATATCTATCCATATATCTACCCAGGATGCTGCGAGAGGCCATAGAAATTAAAAAAAACATCCTAATTTCAACAGGGAAGATGGTTTCTCCGTACCACCAATTTGGAATCCTGTATTTCCTCTGGTGAAAAATCCCAAACAGATATAAGACTGCAGTACTAATTAATATTTTAATTTATTCTAATTTCTATTATTAATTAATAATAAATTGAACTTAATAAAAATTCATTCAATAACATAATTTGTAAAACATAATGTAGCGTAAATTGGAATGTTTCTTTGTAAAATTAAAAGTAAAGTGTTTAATTAATAACTTTTGTAACTATAGTGAAAAAATAGGGTGGTTTGCATTAATATTAGACATAACTGGTTGATGACTGTACCACCTCAGTCAACCGTGACCATGGGACCTGTAAAGGGCCCGAAACGTCGGTTTGCTTGAAAAAACAAATATATGCGATTTATATCCCGAAAAATAGTTTCATTTCTTAAGAACGAACATTACTAAGTTCACTTGTTTCTGGTTTCATTTCTGGTATTGTCAATTTTTTTTCTACCAAATTAATATTTTTATAGGTACTAGTTACTACTGTCTATAGGAGAAGCTAACTAGCATCGAACTAGCCAAAACAAATCTTGGTTTTGTTTTGTATTAAAGCGACGCAGTCTCCTAATAATTTTATTCCAATTATTATTTAACAACATTTTAATGAAATATTTTTTTTCGTTTTTAAGTTACATTTAAAGTTTCCTACTGTATCCAAGTGTAGGGTGGTGCCAACAAGACCTCTGTACTAAAATTGAAACGTGATCATCGGGCGATTCTCAAAGTTACCTTTGAAAAAGGAACATACTCTACTGCTAACATGTACACTAAATGTAAAGTATTTACAGTAAGACAACATTTTGTGCGGAGACTTCTGCATAAACATCAGTCACTATCTTACTTCATTGCTACTGTCAACAGTCGAAGGGGAGCTCATTACGTCTTCAGGTAAAATGTCGCCCTACATGGGAAAAAATAAATATAATGCTCTAAGTTGTAAATTATATAACAGGGTAAACAATATAACTCGCATTCATACACTGTCGAAGTATGCAAATTCAAATTCAAATTCAAATTCAAAATAATCTTTATTTCATAGGTAAGCATTATTACACTTGAAATCGTCACAATGGTTAAACTCTACCGCTCATTCGTAAGGCAGAATCCCCTGAGAAGAATGAGCAAGAAACTCTAGGGGTTGCTCTTTGTAAATAGCATTTACAATATTTTTTTTTATTTAAAACATCAGAGATCGAGACTACCTCCATGAGCTAAACGGGTTACTACCACGGATTTTTGTCATCCAAGTACGCAGAAGTTGTATAATAACCTTTAGTATAAAGTTTTTGTTTCACTATAGTTTTAAACCTCGTGAAAGGCAAATTTTGTATATCAACCGGAATCTTGTTATAGAAGCGTATACATTGCCCCTTAAATGATTTTTTGACTTTGTGAAGACGACTATCAAGAAAAGCTAGTTTATTTCTATTCCTCGTATTAATGTTATGTCTGTCACTATTTTTCATAAATAAATTACTATTCCTTTTAACATAAATTACATTTTCATAAATGTACTTTGAGGCTAGTGTATGAATGTTAATTTCCTTAAACTTATCTCTCAAAGATACTATGGGGCCCAGATTGTAAATTGCCCTAACTGCACGTTTCTGCAGGACAAAAATTCTATTGATATCGGCGGCATTACCCCAAAGCAAAAAAAAAGCAGTTAAAAAAGTGCTACAAGACACACTTTTGCTTGTAAACTATCATGACACTGACAATCTGTTCATGTGAAGAAATTCACATCATCTACATATTCATTAATCCATACGATCTATCGCAAATACTATGAAATCGTGCGGAGTGCTCTTTACGGACAATAATGCAATGGCTAAAGTCTAATTGCTTGACGTTAAACACGAGTAAAACCTAATTTGATCCTTTCTCTATCACATCTGTCTCAGTCGTCAGTGTCACATCAGATATTTAGGAGTGCAGATTGATGGTTGACTGAACTGGCATACGCAACTAGCATCATTGACCTCTAGATTAAGAAAACTAATTTATGTTTACAAACATCTTCGTAACTGTGTTGATTCACATAGTTTGAAAATGGTATACTTGGCTTTATGCTAGTCCATCATTAGTTACTGTATTTCCACGTAGGGTAGCGCTGCTAAGACTATGTTACTTGGGTTGGAACGGGCACAATGAGCGGTTCTGAAAGTTACAACCAACCGTCACGCCTGGTACCCGACTGCACAACTGTACTCTGAGACTCAAATCCTTTCAATGAGACCACGTTTTGTGTTCAGGCCTATATTGAGAAAACACCGTTCGGTACGGAGGTACTGAACGGTGTTTAAATACCTACAACCAAACCGTCGTGTTAAAAGACTGGCGTGTCCAAGTGGACAGCATTCGACCACCATTGCAAGTCGACAATGTTATGTCTTATGTTTTAAGCTTGGTTCTATACAATAAATTAAGCAGAATTCACAATTTTGTTGGCTTATCCAGTTATGAACTCTGAATTGCAAAATTGGCTGAGGACTCTTGACCGGCTCCAGAGGAACTACTTAAAATTTGATTACATACGTAACCACTGTATTTCATAACAAACAAACAAACAAACAAATACATACACACGCACACGCAAACGCACGCTACACACAGACACACACACACACACACACAGTCGCATAAATCTACACAAATATACATACTTATGCCTATTCTTTTTGATCGTTTACCTCATAACTGCCACTAAAAATGTATAACCACGATCGCTCAGACTCATTTTTGTTTTGTTTTTAAATTACTAATAACTTTGTTTTGGTTTTAAATACAGAGGCACATATTTTTGGTCCCGCCTAATCAGGTAAATGGGCTTTATATCGCTTATATATATCAACCTTTGTTTGCACTGAAATTACAAATTAGAAAGCTGAAATAGTACAGCGCCAACAACTGACCTGTGTGTACGTCTCCGTATATTCCAAAAATATTCTGTATTTATTGTAATAAAGATAATGTATCTAACAATGTCCCATTAGGTGGTGTGGGAAAAACTGCAAAAAATCTAATTATCCGACATCCGTCAATTGTTTCGAATTCGGGCTGGCTAATCGGAGCACAGTTGTCACCGTAATGATATGGCAGAATAGTTTTCAAACAAATTAAATGACATTTCGTCTCTATTTCTGGTTATACATATATTCGATGCCCAAGACACAGACATTTGTCTAGTTTAGGAGCTAGAGTCCTTGGATTTGTAACGCCTTTTCTACCTCTTTGTTTTATTTTATTTTAATGCATTAATTTTGATTTTATTAAAAAAAATTAATGCATTTGTTACTTAGTGAACTCATGTGAATACGCCACTTTAATTTAGTATCAAAGTTGACACCTACATACTTCTTAATATTGCTCCATGGTATTTTGATATTCGTTTTATTTTGATTGCCACATAATAAAAATAGAAAGGAAAGAATTCTGCAGTCCAGTTTAGCTTAACAATCATTATGTTTATTTGATCTGATGAAGTAAATGTCACCGTGTCACTGCAAAAACAGGAGTAGTAACAGACCGTAAAATTGTAAATATTAGAGTAAGGTATTTAGGACTGAGCCCTGTGGTACACCAGCTGATATTCAATACTGTTTAAATGAATAGTTAACTCACGGTCTCGGAGGATGGAATTCGTCAACTTATTATGTTACGAATGGTAGATTTCGTTGACTACCATGAGGTATTCATCAAGTGGTTTCTTTTCTTATAATTACATCCTTTATTTGAACTTTGTCGATTTGGTTTTGATCGAATGCTATTAAAATTCTACTTTCTTCAAAAATAGTCCAACAACCAACAGTAAAATGCTTTTGTCTTTCCTTAGAAAAATACAATTTACAGCTAATATATTATACTTATAACAGCGTATACAAAACACTTATACGCTAGTCATAAATATGAAGTTAGATTACTACTCTGCTTTTAATCAAAAAAGGAACAAAACACAGCTGAAAATACATCTTGTTGCAACTCTTGTAGCACACATAACATTTTTCCATAATTTGACACAGTTTTTATGATCTTACAAAGTGTTTATTGCAGAGACATTTTCGTAACGATAGGACGAACTTTATGGTTCTTTGGTTTCTTATGTGGAGCATAATTTTTAGCTACCTCAATGTATTCTTCAAGCTCTAATTTTGTATGTATGTTTTTATGGCAATCATTGAAGGTAAGCCTAAAGTTTACGCATGTTAGTTACTTCAGAAATCTCCAATCATCAATTTCATCTTTAGCTTTTTTAGTTGATAAGGTGTTGAGAAAATATTTCATCATAATGGTAATGGTGTAAGAAAAATCTGACGCAGGTCTACAAATATCGATAGATGTTTAAGGTACCGTAACCTTACCCATCTCTATATTTGTGACGGGTAGTGTAATAAACACCTACATGTAAAGAATAACTGAATGGCACTTGTTTTCTCCTGTAAGCGAGGACGGATATAATGCGATTGAGGTGTCCCGTTATTTGCGTTTCGTACCTTAAAGAAAAAGATGGACGTCTTATAATGTCAGTCACGTGGCTATGAATCAACCTGTTACACCGTACATGTGTAAGTGCTTTGCATGTGAAATGCAAAGGTTTTGACTACAGAACCTACTCGCACTTGGAAATCCAAGCAAGTTATCGTGCTTTGCGAGTTCTCTCGCACTTGTCGATTTTTTTTACCAGAGGCCATCTATAAAGAATATACAACACAATTGTAAATTTTACAATCGTACTTAGTTTTTATCAGGTTAAATGTATTTAAATGGTCATGATGATTAAAATTATCTCTACACGACGTACTTATTTTACAATACATTATATATTATTTGTAACGATAAAGTTGATCATTTTGTATTTAATCGATAAAGAGTGCGATTGTGCGATTTTAACAATAATTAGATGGGTTTTGATATTCGATAGTCCGGTGTGAATAATAGTGTTTTTTGGAGTAGGTGAGTTGTTTTTGCAAAGGTTAATAATGTAACAATTCCGCTGATCGCAACTAAGAGCGAATCATATTGTCATATTTTTAAGAGTTGCTAGGATCTGCAGTTCGTATTAAAAATAATTGAAAATGAACTTTAACATTACTGAGATATGATGCGTTCTTAGGTGAGTGAAGAATAGGTTCTTATCGGATTGGTGTACTGAAAGTAATATAGCGTAGTACCAAAGAAAACAATCTGAATGCACGATTAATAAAATTCAAGGATTTATTCAATTATTTATTTTGAATGTGACTTTGTAAATACGTTTCCACTTAGTCCACCAGGTCAGCTTGAATCCGAGTTGGTAATTCAAATCTTCGAAAAAGAATGTGATATCGAGTTCTTAAGTTTTCGCGATTGTTCGGGCTCTTTACAGTTCCCATGCTCACGTCTGACTAAGATGGTAAAGTGATCAACCAGTTATGTCTAACATAATGCAAACCACACTATTTTTCACTATAATTACAAAAGTGATTAATTCAATACCTTACTTTTGAATTTTCCAAAGAATAATCCGATTTACGCTATATAGGTTTTACAAACTATTTTATTTTATTAAATTAAATTAATTATTATATTATATAATTATTTTTAATATTTATTAATATAAATAATGGAAATTAGGATAAATTAAATTCGGTGAATCCATGCTAAAATTAGAATGTTATTTATTTTCAAGATTGTGAAACTTCTCCGATATATTTTTCGTAATTATGTTTTCCTTCACTTTCATCGTTAACAATTTTCAACCTAAACAGCCAGTGATTCGAATAAATAATACACACAATGGAAAGCAAAACCGCCCACACCTTAGGGCGCGTTCCCATTATGTCGTAACGACAGATAGTCGTGCAGTTTAAAAAGTCGAGGCTTGTATATTTAAATGAAGTTGTTCACACATAAAACAACACGATTAATTGTCGTTCACGACTTTTTTGACGTTATGACAATAGAGTGACAACGGGAAGAGCTAGAACGATAGTCGTCAGACGATAAATAAAAAGTCACAATAAAAACGTGACGACATATAATCGCAGCTTCAAACGATTCTGTCGTGCAAACGACAAGGCGGCTGTCGTGAACCGATAAATTGTCGTCACGATCTAGTGGAAACATCTAGACACGACAGTCGTTCAACGATGAAATAAACGTCCACGACACAGTCCCGACAGATAGTCGTGATATTGGAACAGGCTAAACGCGACAGTCGTCCAAAGATAAATAAAGCAAGCCTGTCTTAGGTAGGCGTTTCCTGGTTAGGTTATTCATATTTAAACTCTTCTTTTTATTGAAAAGTTAACATTGATTGACGTTTAAGTCAAAACCTTATAAATGGTCGATAAGGTGCATAATTTCTTAACCAAAGGTACCATCCGTTGTTTATGAGGAGAAACACTTGTTCCCATATACATTGTATATAACCAAACAAGTGTGCCTGTACAGTGCCAATTACGAGAAGGTATAATGTCCAACGTGTTAAAGTTGATTTGCATTTTACTATACAATGTAGATCTTCTATATATTCTACAATGTAGAAATCATCTACATTGTAGAATATATAGAAGAAACGTCCAAAATATAGGAACACAGATGATAATGAATCAGGCTAGATTATGATGTTACTAAACGTACAAGTGCAATGCAATTTTATCTTTCCATAAAGCCAACGGTAAAGCGTATTCTTTAATTGCGACTGATGAATGCCCTACGAAGAGATTCCAAATACCATTTATAGGGAAAAGCCGTTATAGCAAAAGACCGAAATTCCCAGAGTGCTTTCATTAAACGCCCTTTAAAGTCAAATAGCATGTTGATCGCACGAAATTGTGACTATCTACCCTTCTTGCTTTATGAATTTGTTTTTTAATAATAGTGCATCTTATCCTGCCTAGAAAGTATTTCTTTAACTGTTTTTGTTGGGATTAGAGTTGTCTGTTTTTCGTTGTTTATTAACATTAGAACTATATATCGAGTTCTTAGGTTTTCGCGATTGTTACACATAGGAAATGAAACTATTTTTCCGGATTTAAATCGCGTATATTTGTTTTTTTCAAACAAACCGACGTTTCGGGCCCTTTACAGGTCCCATGGTCACGGTTGACTGTCAACCTGTAAATTTATGACTGTAATTAGACTTTATGTTATTTTAAGGTGACGTACGGACGGACGTGAGACGCCATCCGTAGGTCAGGGGATCTTAGTTTGGAAACTAGGTACATTTCTGTACTTTTTTCTGTATTTTGCAATAGTTATTTATTATGGTACAAAATCTAGACCGTAACGAAAAAGATCGATCAACGTAAACGTTTTACGTTAAATCAACATACAGTATCCATAAATTTTTTTACCACCTCCTAAATAAAATATCATTATCATCTTTTTGTTTTGACTATATTTAGGTAAAAGTAAAGCATCGTTTACTTATTTTCGTTGCTGCAATCGAAATTAAAAGATCTCAGGATCTGTTTTAATCCACAAAATGGAACGTTGTAATTCAGTCCAACGCAATTAACTCCAATCATAATGAAAATAACAATGATACGCTTATAAATTATTATAGACGTAGGTATACAAAGAAAATGTAATTCATTGTTAATTTTTTACACATTTTGGTTTCTAGTTCTGATAATATTAATCTTTTATGGTAATTAGTTATACAGCACTTGATACGACTAAGTTGGATAACACACTATCACTCTTTACATTACAGCGGAACGAAGGGGTCATAGTGTTTTCTAACAAGTCAATACAAAAAACCCCGCGTCTCGTACGCTGCGGCGGGCGGTATGTGTGTTTCCTGATAATTTGCTTAATATCCGAAAAGAAATGTTGATAATTAGGTAGGCATATTGTAAGTCTTAAGTTTCATAATACTTAGGCAGTAATTAGATCCTATTCGAAATGAAATTTGTACAAACAATTTATTTCGTCTAACAATTACCAATAACATTACGCAGAGATTCTCTAGATTGGAGGTTATTTCCCCCTAGGTATGATTATCACCATGTTGCCATGACTGCTGAGTATTTTAGAATCATATGTGTGTGGCCTAGCCTTACTTATTAGAAGTAGAAAATGAAATGAAAATAAAAGTGAACGGCTTTTGGGCCTATATACCTCCGTATATTATCTAAGGCTCTAAAAACAGTAAATTTTGCGAAGTTGGTTTTATATGATAATTAATAAGCACGTCCTTTCGATCCGAAAATTTTGATGGGAAGGATGACGTAATGAACCATCGTAAGAATGAATCAGCGTAATTTCACCAGCACGGATTTCATCGCGCTCACCCCGCGCGGCCACCGCGCGGTCGTCGAGCGGAGTCCGCAGCGGCCGCCGCGCGGTCGAAGAGCGGACTCCACGTTGCTGCCGCGTAGCGACCGCGTGCGTCTAACTGTCATGGCAAAATACGCTCTATTCGTTTAAATTTAAATGAGCGTTCCGGCCACGCGGGCTACCCTGGATTGAATTTGGTCTACGCGGCGGCCCGCGCGGGGTAAACAACTTCAAGATCACTAATTCAGTTCATGAATTTAGCTCTCGTGAGATCGCAATGAGGCATTTACTGTTTATTTCGTAAAACGTCTTTACATTATTTGATATTACAAATTATTGTGACAAATTGTGTTATGATTTGTGACATCAAGTTTTTTGTTGCGCAATCGTAGTAAAGTTTTTGAAATTTCTCTTTAGCTTCTAGAAACTTCATTCTACCTCTTGTATAAAAAAAATATGTGACAGAATTTTTTTACAGTTTCATATTTACCACGGTCCCTACACTAGGCAATCCTGAATTGTGACATAGATATACGAATATGACAAGTAGATATATAATTTAAATATTAATAGTATTTTATATAACATTTAATCAATAAAATCAAATGCTGCTACGATTACAATTATTCAAGTTTTCAACAAAATTATAAGACAAACCCAGCAACCTGATTATTGTAAATCCATTGTGACTCTGTTTAGATTATACTGCAATTATGACAATTTATTATTCTGCTAAAATCTAGTTGAAGCCATTTCAAGTCCAGTCTAAATAGAGAGTCAATGGAATGACAGGGATGGCATTCTTTAATTCAATCACTAACGATCGATGTTGCTTTACTAAAACTATCATGGAATTACTAAGGGTATTTTATTGTTATATCGCGTAAGCAGCAATTTACTATATGAATTAAATGTATTTTTTTATGTCAAATAATTAGTAGTAAGACTACGCTGTCGACTCGCCATTGAAGAGCAGAATACCAAAAGATTCAATCGCAGTTGATTAATAGCTCGATGGCTAGTCTCTGATAGTGGTTTTCATGTAAAAAAATCGTTATTTTTTACGATGTGATATATCGAAATGTTGTATCCAAATTTGGCGATATATCGGTACAAAACATAGATATTTTCGATATATCGTAAATAATTCTAAAAGATAAAAGGGAGGAAATTTTACTAAGAGTAAATAAATAAAACTATCAGTTTTGACACACTAATCCAATGTATTCAATTCCTGAATACCAACACAACAATATCGCCCTGTGTGCGGGCGGGAATATTGTTGTCAATATTATTGTGTGCGTGCGGCTAGCCAATGAGTATTTACTACTATTTTGAATTTACACTACGTATCGGATAAAATATATTGATAGTACATATCGATACCGAATGGTACGATAATATCGGATTGATTCGATATATCGAGGGCATATATAGATTTTTTTTTGAATATCGATATATTTCGTGCACTCCTAGCCTCTGACAAGCCACCACACTTAACTTTTAGCAGAAAACCAAACATACTAAATCCTGGCACAGACGCTCTATTAACACACAACTGAGGTGATTTAAAATTGGGAGACTTGGTATCAAGTTCTGTAGTACACGTCTATCATCACCCAGTTTTGGAGTCTTATCACCGTGTAATACTTTTATTTACATAAATTCATGCAGCGTTTCAAATCATATATGATTTACATTACTTCGTTTTTGGTTCGAACCGTATTGGAAACGTTCCAAGTAAAAAAAAAAAAATGGTTTAGTTTACGCACGAGGTAGTAGAAGAAGCAGGGGAAGTCTGATAAGTGATGTTTTTATGCAACTCGGGAAGGTGACATTGCGTCGCCGAAATTGTTAATAACTGATCCGCATCCAGGAAGTAACTTGGTTTGTTGCAGTCGAACACTAGGGGTCGTATTCCAGAACTCTACTCAATACTCAAATCAGGACTTGAGTATTGCAGTGAGCACTGAAAATCATACTCAAGTCCTTGTCATTAAGGTCGTATTTCCAGTGCTTGAAATAAGAAAGAAAGAAAGAAAGAAAAATAATTTATTTGGCAACATTTTATAATAAATAATACAAAACAAACACAATCATACATTATATGTTACCAAAACGGTCGCCACTCAGCTTTTTGTAATGAGACGTTGAAGAACGCCTCATTACGCTGGTTTTCAGTGGCGCCATATATGGACAAAAAGAAAGATGGCGCCTCGTCCAAGCAGGCGGTAAGATAAAAATAAAACAAAAAAGAAATATAAAGATTAGGTATAAAACTTAATTACAAATATAAATCAAAACTTAAAATATTAAACAAAACCATAAACTAATCCTAACATAGATACATAATAATAAAAATGAAATAAATACCAAAAATGTGATTATAATGTAGTGTAAGTGAGGTGAGTAAACGTAGTGTAAGTGAGGTGAGTATATGTAGTGTAAGTGAAGTGAGTATATGTAGTGTAAGTGAGGTGATTAGTGTTAACACATTGTACAAATTGGCTCTGATCACTTTTTAAGAACTGTGCAAGCAATGCACGACTACCTTATGTAATGAGATTACAATTGAGTTGATAATAAAAACTTCTTATAGGCTAATTTAAAAGAGGCAACAGATTTTCAGATTTCATACTCAAGTCTGCTCAAGTCCTGACTTGAGCATTGAGTAGAGTTCTAGAATACGACCTTAAGACTGTAAAGTTAAGTTTAGTTGTGGATTAAAATGTATGTCCCCTTGTAGTGTAGTTGATAAAAAATTAACTTAGTAAAATGCCTCAAATGTTCCGTAAAAATGTAATATAACATACATATTTTTGTCCAATTACTTCAGTTTATACCAAATATCTCACGGCCCTTATGTACGCAATATTGTCTTGAGATAAGTGACGAATGTATTGATAAGTTTGATAACCATTATCCACTTGACATACCAAAATGTGGAATAAAAAACACAATCTTTGAAATAGTACTTCGATGATAAATGCTGCAAGTTATTTGACTTCGTTTTATGCTCTTTTATATTATGTTTTCAAAACTCACGGTCTCCATAATAATGTCTGTAGGCGTGGATGAGGAGGTCACGGGTTCGTATCCCGGTTGCATCAGTTTGGAAAATAACCTTTTCTAAATTGGTTCTGGATGATCTGGATGTTCTGGGTTGTGCCTATGACTTATCTGTTGCTCTGGTATTCAAGATACTGGAAATTAACTAGCTTGAGACCAGATAAGTGGTGTGGTTTTCTGGGACATTATTTTAGAACTTTTAAAAGGGTGTGAAGTAAACGTGTATAAAAACCTTCAAAAATATTTCAAGAATTGAATTTGAATGAAATTGAATTGAATTCCAAACGTTTTTTGGAAAAAGTTATTTAAAAAAGTGAATTTTTTTATTTACGGATCTAAATGTTTTGTGTTTTCTTTCACGATACTTGATTTGAGACGGACGTTTAATATAGTATTATTACAAATTGTTTGAAAAAACAAAAAAAGACGCAACTTAGATCCGAAAAATTTTCATTTTTTCATTTCATTTCCAATGTGTATCAATCGCGAAAATAAAAGAACTGCATAAAAAGTTATTTAGAGTCAGTGAATTCAAAAATATTTATATACCCATTGACTTACAAATAAATGGACGACGGGTCTAATACAAAAACCACGAAAAAAATGTCCCAAGTCAACCTATTCGAAATTTAAATTGTTTTGTCATCGCAGTATCGCGCTGTCCGTAGAACAAATGAAGACTAAAGCGGAGTGTCGCGCTCTGTATACGATTTTAGCGCCTTACAAGTGCGGACACTTTTTAGCGCGGACCCGACGTCCATATAATTGTAAGTCAATGTATATACCGCTAACATTTCATCATTTTCATCGATACATCTTCATACATCTTCTACGAGTACATTGTTCTTCTTAAATTTGGTTACATCAGATTGTGTGTAAGCAACTTTTTTTTTACAGCAGTCACTTTATATATTACTAATAATTGTAATAAAAATTCTGGTGTCGTTACTTTCAGATATGTATTTACCAATACTCCTGACCTTATTTGGGTTCGTATTCAGCGTACCCCTCACATCAGAAGACCTTAGAAATGACGACCTTCAAGCTCGCTATGTTTTACCAGGCGAATCTATGCCAACCTTATATGACGTACAACTATATTTAGATCCCAACAATGATGTTTCATTTGATGGCCATGTTTCTATCAGAATACTCCCATTTAGACGTACAGAAGAACTTGTATTGCATGCCATGGAGACTATAATTAATTCTATAGAGGTTCTTGGGGACAACGGTGAAAACATCTTTAGAACATATACCTTGTCAACTTTTGACACTCATCTGTTAAGAATAAGACTGAATAGACTAATCGATCCTATGATTCCTCTTACAATAAACATAGCATACTCAGGCACGTATGCTGAAAACCTATTTGGGGTTTACTTATCAACTTACCGAAACGAGAATAATGGAAGAACTGAGTAAGTATAGTATAGAAAACAATAAAAATTATGTACCATTGGTAGGTCATATCTAATAAATAAGGTCATAAATTACAACTTTTTAAAGATTCTATTAACGAAATCAGGTGACAACTTTTATGCTTAAACAGGATATTATCAATTTTTATATAATACACAATTTGTTTCTTGTAATTCATATTATTTTTATTGCTTTCATGTGATAACAACTTTAGAGATATTATCACATGTGGCTTTATTACTATGGCTCAAATTAATTCTCGAGGAAAATCGTAATAATACCGAGAATACCAAAGAATAAATTAAATGCCAGGTAAGAAGGAAAATTGCCCAATTAACATTGACCACTAATTTGTTTCGAAATAACTAAAACGCTTTCTGTATTTAAATATAATATTTAGGGTCGCATTCCAGAACTCTACTTAATGCTCAAGTCAGGACTTGAGTATGATTTAAAGCACTAGAAATCATACTCAAGTCCTTGCCATTAGGGTCGTATTTCCAGTGCTTGAAATCATACTTAAGTCCTGATTTGAGCACTGAGTAGAGTTCTGGAATACGATCCTAAGAACGCTTTCTAAATCGACACGTTTAAGGTTTTTGCAATTTTTGCTAAACGAGGAAATATTAGGCTTTGTCTTTTCGTTCAATTTGTTTTATGTTTTATTTAATAATAATAATAAAATAAACGTTAACCTACACATGGGCCCACTGCTGTGCATAGGTCTCCTCTAGGAGGATATCCTCTCACAATGGAAGAGCTTGGGATGTAGTTCCCACAAGGGCTCAATGCGGATTGGAAACTTCACATACATCATGAAATTGCTTTGCATAGGTCTCCGCACGATGTTTTTCTGAATCGAAAAGTTAATGTAAATAAATCTCATATTAAATTTTGCACATAAATACCGAACCCACCACCCTCTGATTACCCGACTACCATGGCTACCATAGCTGGCTAGGATGGCTATTATTTAGTTTTATAATTGATGTTACTGGGAGTTCCAGATTTAAGATAAATGTTTAATATTGTCCCATGCTTATTACAAAAGACAATATTTACAGTAACTATTTCCTAGCAAATATTTTGGATGAGCTTCTGAATGAAGTAAGAAGTAATGAATAAGATTATTATGGTAAAAGTATTATCGTTTCATTCATCATTACATTTAATAACAATTTATAAATATATAACCATTTAAATTATCTTTCCCTAGACGCGTGATCACTTCACAGTTGCAGCCAACGTTTGCTCGTCGTGCATTTCCTTGCTATGACGAGCCTCATCGGAAGGCTGTCTTCCGAACCACCATCTATGCCCCGGTGGAGTATCCCGTGGTTAGAAGCAACATGCCTAAAAGGACCGAAACTGATCAGCTCAAGTAAGGGTTTTACAACAATGTTTAGTTGATTAATAACCCCGTGTTTTCTCTAAATAGTGGCTTTAGGCAATACCCATGCTGGCCACGCGTGCTCGAAAATCTTTCTGTAACCGTTAAACTAGTCATAAATAATAAATTTGCAAATGAACATTGCATGTTTGTTTATTATAAAATTACTTATCGAAAATTAAGTTTTTCAATTATTTCACAGACCAGACGTACCAGGTTGGATCAAACATGAGTTCCAAGACACACTCGTAATGTCTACATATCTGAATGCCTATTTGGTCTCAAACTTTTCTTATATTAGCAACGAAGACGATGAAATATTCAATGTTCCCTTTAAAGTTTACTCTCGTCCCGGAACTCAGGAACATGCCAAATTCGCTCTGGAATTTGGACAGAAGAATATGGTTGCACTTGCTGAATACACCGAAATACCATATGAGTTTCCCAAGTTGGACAAGGTAGCAGTACCTGACTTTGCTGCTGGTGCTATGGAAAACTGGGGACTCGTAATTTACAGGTACGTTGAAAAAATAAAAAGGATATGTTCTAAATGTCAAATGTCAAAACAAGTCCTTGGGATGTGTGGTACCTATGTTAGGTGAGAGGACCATTTTCTAAATTATATTGATCCGAATATTACAGATTAGGACGAACTGCCGAATAACAGTGGCAGTAAAGTCTAAGAAAAGCGTGTTCCTCTGTATTTTGTCATTGTGGACCATGATCCGCTATTGCACCTCGTGGTTTTGTTAAGTTATTTTTGTGTTATCATCACTTTCCATCATGTGAAGTGGAGGACAAATGTGCAATTATTTTATCTCAAAGAATTCTTGTCATTTAAATGTTGTATTACGTTTGCAGCACCGTATTTTTACGTTATTACGCCAACGTGTACAGGGCTCATTAGATCTTTGGAATTCAAACTCTGAGTGGCACTGCGACTGTTATGGGTATGCGTATCCCTTTCCACCAGACGCATAAAATAAATGGTGACGACGTACCATTATTTTACCACCTTGAATATATTATTTAGGTTCATGGGCATAATATCAATAACTTTATTGTTTCTAGAGAAGTAGCTCTCCTCCTTCAAGAAGGCGTGACGACGACCGCCATTCGCCAGAACATTGCCCGCATCATTACACACGAGAATATGCATCAATGGTTCGGCAATGAAGTTAGTCCTCTGTCCTGGACCTTCACCTGGCTCAACGAGGGTTTCGCAAACTTCTTTGAGAATTACGCCACGGATTTGGTTAGCACATTATTAATTTTATTCAGTGTCTTTATAAAACATAATGAAAACACTTCAATGCTCGTGAATAAATATACATAGGTAGAGTAGTAGTAGAGTGCCTTGTGGATGAGTTCCTCAGGGGAAATACTGCCACCTTACCTATTTTTGCTACCAAATAGTAATACGTTGGACTTGCGAATTTATGTCTTAATATGACGGAGGCAGAGACCGTGCCCCTCAGATCGTTGTGATTTAATGCTTTGTGTGGCAACTGTTATGGACGGGCATGTCGTTTACCAGGCGCATGACTTGTTTGTTCCGTTACTTGGTATCATATTCAAAATTTTATCGCCACAAGAATGCCGCATACTCGTCACTTACGACCCTACAAATATCGGCGCTTGTTTTTGTAGTATTTTGCACATTTTGTACCATATTTAATGTGGACATGAACAAAAATTTTTAATTTTTGTGTTTTCAAGTGCAATAATATTTGAATGAAATATTTTCAGGTGTTGCCGAATTTCCGCATGATGGATCAGTTCGTTTTACAAATGCAAGGAGTAATGCAAAACGATGCTGTCCTCGGCGTGAACCCTATGACATATCCTGTCTTCACACCATCCCAGATTCTTGGCACTTTTAATGCTGTCGCTTATCAGAAATGTGAGTTTCTATATACGTTTTGCACTACTAATGCCTAGCGTACTGCGTTAGGACTGTAATGCCATAACTTGTATAACGGTCCGGTTCAATTATTTTGATAATACTTTCTAGCATGTTAGAAGATATTCATTAAACATATGTCCGATAAAGTATTTTATGTATTTCATCTATACCCGTGCTCAATTCGTTTTTGACGAATCGTCAGAAGTCAGAAGTATAAACGAGACACGTAGCGCAATATCTTGGGTGTAAAACTATCAGACAGCGTACGGAACAGTACACTGCGTTCCAAAACACAAATCGATGTTGGTCAAAAACGTGTTAGCCTGAAACGGAAATGGGCCGGACGCGTTTGCTGCATGTCAAGCGAGTTGTGGGCAAAGACCACCACGGAGTGACTCTCACCACAACGCAAGACGGAGGAGACGGACGTGACGAGTTAGATTATTAGTGTAACTGAGGAGGGCACGGCAGGGTTCAATACTAGGTCCAACTAAGTATTTAATCCATATTAATCATATGAGTAACATTTTCACAGGCTGGTCGATATATCAATTTCCGAATGACACTTGTTAATTTCCTCACATAGGGACAAAAAATACTCCAGTACACTATGATCAATTATGCAGTTGGGCTCAGACCGTCGGGCTCGTTATTAAGTAGGACAAAACTAAAATTCTGCACATACATTCTCTGTACTTAAAATCATCGTCAACACACACACGCATCAATGTTTTTTTATAATTGTGCTCCTGCGGCACCTTACAGTTAGTAGATCGACATATTTATCTAGAACTGATTATAGATGAACAATTTAAATGGAGACCGCACTTAGATCACGTATATAACAAATTGAGTATCGTATTCCAGAACTCTACTCAATGTTCAAGTCAGGATTTAAGTATTGCAGTGAGCACCGAAAAGCATACTCAAGTTCTTTGCCGTTAGAGCCGTATTTCCAATGCTTGATATTCCTGACTTGAGCATTGAGTAGAGTTCTGGAATACGACGCTAAGAGTCTTTGCGGCTAAACAGTCTATATTGACATACAAACTTCCATATAAGTGAATCAGAATTATTTATGTCTCTTGCGTAATATACTATGGTTTATGTAGCTTATGAGACCTACTTGATCAATATCTGTAAACTGCAGCTGTGTATACTAAAGTTAATTGTTCTGTACAACGTAAAATCAAAATTTTAGGATAACTATGACAAATTATTTGGTTATTGTAGAGTTTTAAATATATTTGAAAAAGCTAAAATGCTATTCGTATGTCAGGAATATGATCATTTCAAACATAATCTGCGAACGCGAATGCGCTTTGAAGATTTGCGCTCGCTTTCATACATACCAACGTATACATACTTTGCTGGGTTACAATAACGTATATGGAATGCGCAGGCCGGACTACATGCTACCAGAAATTCTGAACGATCTTCCAGGCAGACACTGTGCTAAGTGACATAGAAGGGGATGTCAAGAAATGCAAAACTGTTTTAAAGAGACACTATCTTGGTTTGTTGTATAATATCTATATAGCACTTATTTACATGTAGACATATACTCTTTAATTAATAAATATTATAGTGAATTGTAAGCTAATTTAAGTGTCGAGCTTGTTAGCTCATCGCTAGGTAGTTAAACCTCTAAGCGAGAAGCTTTTACCTAGCGATAAAGAAGACGTTATTTGTAAAATTTGTTTTTGAAATTGAATAAATAAATAAAAAAGGTGCTTATGAGGTATTTGCATGTAACGGCGTTAAATCGCGATGAGTGGACAAAGAGAAGGGAAGCCTTTATCCTGCAGTGGGATAGTAACAGCTACAAAATTAAACAAAATTAAATCTATGCTGAGTTCTTGCAAGATTGTAAAACTATTCTTAAAACTATAACAATTGTAGTCAGTTTAAAAGGCCGAAACACATAGCTTGAAGAGCGCCAAAATGTTATCTACCTACACAGAATATTTTTATTATCTGCGATACGAGTCATCGTCTTTTAGATTACGAAAACAGGTAGGTATCTCAGATAAAAAGAAATAACTAAAAGTAATAAAATTCACAACGTGTAAGAGGATATATTTAATTTCTTGGATTTGTCACCAAGGTCGTCAGCTGAATTAGTAGTGTTTCACTTGAATAGTTTTTATATGATGCCTAATTTTAGCTATTGTGTATCTCGTATTTATAAGTTGCTTGACAAATACAACCACATATATCAATACCTTTCTTAAGTTTTAAGCTTACTTACTGTAATTAAAATTTTAAATAAAATAATTTACTTTCGGTGATACGGTAGTTTCGGAGCCTAGTGCGAGAATGGGTGCTTCTCAATTACGAGGATAACCCAATTTCTGTATGTATATAATACGTTTAATTTGTAAGTTACGTACATTTGTGAGTGTTGCAATACTAAATAATAGTAGATTGCGTATTAAGGACGCTAAATAAGAAATTACTAACGAGGGTCTATTAGAAGACCGAAGCCAAAGGCTGAGGGCTTTATTAACTTGAGTTTCGTATGTTTTAACCGACCGGGATACATACTTCGGGATACGTGTTCTTTACATTTGCGAGGAAATAAATACAATATAAACATTAATATAAATAATGGTTCACAACTTCACAACACAACAATTATGGATTTGGCAAATAGCGGGTTTTTTAATTGTTTCTTTTTTTTAATTTTTCCATAGATAATACAACTCATACCAAAATATTGTAAAAAGCAAACGCATACATGATGCATGTAAAAAAAATTAGATAATTTTTTATACAGAAGATAATTAAAATCAATCAGAAATTGTTAATAATAAGTATTTAAGTATTATGTGGCTGAATTGCAATAAAAATTCTGTTTAGATAACATTTTAAGCGAATATTTTAATTTTGAACTTAAGTAACCTCCTGCTTGAACTTGAACCTGACCTACATATACAAGAAAGTATGTCGTACTATAAATTACAAAAAAACTCTTTACCGATTGTAGCTGTAATGGAAAGAAAAAAGGTCCGTGAGTTTTATTTGGGGTATTATAGTCAAGTTAGTAAATTTGTGTTTTTTTCTATCGTGAAAATTTTTAGGAATCGTGTTTTCACATCATATACTACTCAGTGTATATCTTCACTTGTACTACAAAGTGATTGATTCAACACTTTGACTGTTACGCGGAATCAACCAAAGCCATTTCAGGTAGCATAGACTCTTAAGTGGCAACATGATCATTATGACAGGAATTTGTGGACGATATTGTTGGTAGTACATAATTATATATATATATTAGTAATAAGACTGTTACAAGCTTTGTACTGTTGTTTTTTGCCCCTAATAATATAAAAGAGATTTGTGCCCAGTATAGCGCAATTGACTTTGGGTCATATTGACCCGAGGCGATTTACAACGGGCATATTTTTGGTTTACTCCGATTGCATGATTTCAACGTTTGAGTAGCTGGAGATACAACCCTCCTTTACCCAACTTGCTGGTGTACTAAGTGTGACAATGCCTGTGCAGCCAAGTAACACATGTGTTAAGTCAAAACGGGTCAATATGATCCAGTATCATCATTGGCGTGATATTTATGTGACTTGACATTCATTGGTTTATTTAGGGTTTGTAGTTAATTAATCTTATTTCTGTTGCTTGTTGCGTGCTTACAGATATCAATTTGATCGTACCACGTGAAATTTCTATTTCTTGAACAATGCCAAAAATAATTGTATTCTTCGGCTGAAAACTGCACTATTGATGAGATGCTGGTGGAATACCACGATCTAAATATGTAAATCTAGCATGCATGCATGTTAGAATTACATACTATAATATATAATACCTGTATACTTGGATCATATGATACGGTACTGCAATAGTCGCAGCAGTTCAATATATCTGATTGAGGAAGTAGATTAAAATAAATACAAGTAAATTGATTTCTAATGATAAGTTTGAGTGACTTCAAAAAAAGGAGGAGGTTCTCAATTCGACTGTACGTTTATTTTTGTATGTATGTTACTCGATAACTCATCACGGCATTTGTGAATCGATTTTGATGATTCTTTTCTTGTTGTAAAGAGGCACCTTAGATGGGGTCCCGATTAAACTTGAAGAAAATATTCCACCTCTAAGAGTGGCAAACTAGGGGATGAATGAGTTTTGAGGTCGGTTTTTTAGTACTCTATACTGTTTTTAATATATTAGAGTATTACTTACAATTATTATTTAGAATACCTTACTAAAAATAAAAGAAATATCAAAGTTATGTTTTCAAAGTTGATTTTGCATGTGTTATTGAGAACTCTATTGGAATATTCATTTATACAATAATTGGTTTTATTTTTATTTTAACATAATTATGTCCCAAGAACTCTTATTTAATATGTATTTATTAAAATTTACACAACTACTTTAATTTCATTAAAAAATTATCGATGAAATTTGGGTCACGATGACCCGGTATTATCGTCGGCGTAATTATTTTCACGTCATTAGCGCCGATTTAATGATGATGATGATGATGAATTAAAGATAATAGAATTAAATTTCTAAATTTCGTGATGGATTAAAGTGATTTCATTGTTTGTTACAGCCGGCTCTGTAATCCGTATGATGCAACACTTCTTGACACCTGAGGTGTTCCGCAAGGGACTCAGCATTTACATTAAGGACAAGTAAGACCTCTAAATGTGAAAATTCTTAAATGCAATGCCATTTGAACGTTCACCTACACTAATAAAATTAGCCCGTTACTTTACATCGTAAAATATTTAAAACTAAAACCTGTCACCCTGAGACATAACATGACATATTAGCAGTAATGTCAGCATTACTGTGTTCCAGTTTTGAAGGGTAAGGGTGCTGGTGAAATTACAGGCACATGGGACTTGTCAACTTATGTCTCACGGTGATGGGCGCAGTGGGAGTGCCCCAAGATCTTTGCAATTTAAAGTTCTGAGCGGCACTGCAACTGTTATGGACAGGCGTGTAGCTTATCAGCAGGCGCACGACTTGTTCGTTCCGTCACTTGATGTTACCTATAAAAAAACATAAGTTGACAATTCCCATGTGCCTGTAATTTCCCTAGCGCCCTTACCCTTCAAAACTGGAACGCAATAATGCTCACATTGTTGCTTGGCGGCAAAAATGGGTAAGGTGGCAGTACTTCCCTGGACAAACTCTTTCACAATGAGCTTTACTGCTGCTAAAGGTTCATTTGCGGTCTGACTTTATGATATTTTTATGTCTCTAGTGCCCGAGGAGCAGTCGGACCATCACACTTATACGCAGCGCTGCAACATGCTCTGGATGAGTCTACACACCGCGTGCCTTTTCCCCTAGTAGACATCCTCAATCGATGGACCAACCAGGGCGGTTTTCCTGTTATAACCGTCCGAAGAAGCTCACCCCAAGCTCAATCTGTCTCTGTTTCTCAGGTTTGTAATACGTAATAAACATGGAGTTTTAAGTTTTATTAAAAAGCCGTGGTAGCCTAATGGTCTGACTTCCGCCTTCGGCTCCGTACCTCCGAGTTTTTCGGAATTTATGTGCAAAATTTAATTTACTATGAGCTTTTCGGTGAAGGAAAATATCGTGAGGAAATTTGCATGTCGAAGAAGGTTCACAATCCTTAGAAAGCGCGTGAAGGCTCCAACCCGCAAAGGACCAGTGAAGTGGACTATAATCTAAATATCTAAAACCTCGCCTGAGAGGAGATCCACGCCCAGCAGTGGGGTGTATAAATGGATTGATATTGATTAAGTTTTATTGTCTCTATGGGTTTCCGAAATGAAGTGCCCGATATAATATAATATAATGTCCATAATGTAGTATCTTGGATACAAGCACCCCGTAACTGGTGAGTAATATCCTGTTTTCACTATAGGTATATTTTTCTATATCTGTGGTTTTCACACAGCTATATGCACACATGTAGACAGTGTTGCTTCTACTTCACGCATACACTGATTGCCAACCAAAAAGAGTTCGATGTAGCAACTAGACTGTTGACGGTTGATTTGCTTGGAGGTATTGACGACGACGTTTGCGTCGACGTATAATCAGCACAATAAACAAAATAAGAGTTTCTTAATCGATATCGACTATCGTGATACTAACACAACACTCAGGAATTTAAGCGCCGAACTGTTACCAGTGTCCAGAAGTAGCAACTGGCGACTATGTCCGGCTGCAGTAATCGGACACAGCAACCACAGTTTCCAGTGTCGCCAATCACTACGTTTGACTGTTGGGACCGCTTCTATTTGTGGTCTTTGTGGACGATGTTAGCCTGTGCCTCCGATCATCTCGGTTATTGTGCTTCGCAGATGATATGAATTAATCATATATAAATATGAATTAATCATATATAATAATAAAATGTTTTAGAATTAATCAGCCTTATCGCTCTTTAAACTATTTAGATATCTGCAAAAGACACCACATACTTCCCCTCGAATTGCGGCGTAAAATAGCAGACATAAACTATCTCACAAAAATTACCACCAATATCGTCGATTGCCCCGAGCTTCTGTCTGAGATTCACCACTAATTCATTTACCTGTCGCTTTACAAAATTATAAACGTAATTTGTGTATATAGCGTGTGAGCAATAATTTTAACAAAGTTTCTGCCCTTTATGATTTTGATTTGTTTGACACAATCTGTGTGCACGTTAAGAAGATCATCTAATTAATTTTTTAGTTGTTTAATATGCTGTATTTTGCTATTGTATTTTTATCAGTAGGAAACTGTTTTTGCTTATAAATATTTAATATAGTTTCTATTACATTGTGATACAAGCTGTTTGTACCCTCGAAAATAAACAATTTGATCATTTTCCCTTGTTTGTGGGAAATAATTAAATACTTACAAATGCTTAGGACACATCGATTTAGGTCCGGTCAGTGAATTGTTGATTTACCCGTTCGCGTCGCGTAAACGTAAACACCATTTCAATCTGTAATTGCCTTAAATATGTCAAAATGCATATTGTTTGATCAACAGCAACGATTTTTAACCGATTCAACATTGTCTTCAAATGACCGTTGGCACATTCCTGTCAACTGGGTGCTTTCTACTGATGTAGATTTCGAAGATACCAAGCCAGGATTTTGGATTTCGACTGGTGCCACTGCTACTGCCATCGATATTCCTGGTTTATCTGAAGCAGAATGGTTTATCTTCAATAAAAAAAGGACTGGTGAGTAAGATAGGATACAAAATTGCTGTGAAAGTAAATATTGGACTGTGTTTTTTTTTCATGCAACTAACCCAATATAATTATGAAGTTATTGGCTACAATTTTCCGAAGTTTTATCCAGCGCTTATACTCATATTAGGCACAATAAACTTTTGATCACAAATGTTATATATAAATAATAGATTTTTTTAAAGATTCGCAAGTATGACGTTTAAAATAATCTAAAATTATAACTTTCGGCTCTTTTCTTCAGGTTACTATAGAGTGAACTATAATGTAGAGAATTGGATGGCATTGGCTAAAGTCCTAAATGAAGCACATGAAACTATTGACCTCTTGAACAGAGCCCAAATTATCGACGATTCTTTCAATCTTGCCAGGAATGGACGTTTGGTGGGTAATTTACTTATAATTATCTCTTGATACACTATTTTACATCTATTACTTGGTTACCTATTACAAACTAGAAACATGATGTACAGAATTTTTGTTTCTCTGAAAACCTTTCGGCTTTTGTTGAATCGATTTTGTTTCATTTGTCCGAAAATACGTAACGATTTTTTTCACAATATACTGCTCCCAAAAGAATACATATACTATAATTATTCTAATAGTAGTTTTTTGTTCAAACGATACATCTACTAAAGGTATTTCTGTATTACAAGTTTATACCAAAACAATCATCGCTCTAATGAAAGAAAGTCGAATAGTGTTCGGAATAATGAAGTTCGGAAAAAATAAATTCATGTTTATGTGGTAAAATAAAGTCATGTTATAGGTTTAGTCCATTACTTGTGAGACTTGTATTTAAATTGCTTATTAGGCGACAAGGGTATATTCTTAGAAGTTACTTATACTCGGAACATTTTTTTCTTAGGACTTTTGTCAGTAGCCTGTACATGAAACTTAAAAGTGTTTACATTTATTTGGGTAAAAACCAACATTACGTCAGATCAGACAGCTGGCAGATTGTACTGAGACTGACAAAATTATTCAGTTTGTTAGACGGGTGATATTACTGGGTTCCTTAAGACAACAGCCTTCAATTGCCTCCGTGGCCGAATGGTTATCATGCTGATCTGGCACGCAGTTCGAATTCGAATCCAGAGCCGGGTGAAATATTTATATGGCCTCCTTAATTCTGTCATGAATTGGGGTGTAATTTGTGGTTGTCCCTAGTGCGAAGCTATGAGTGGGTTTGAAAAAAAAAAAATCAACTTTGAACTTCAATTCTTCTATTTTGCTTTTGCTACAACCAGTACATGGGGCCTACTTTAAATGTTTTTGATATCTACATCTAAACATTTGTAACCTTTTTCAATTTTTTAAATGCACACCAGGATATGCTCAAAGTGATGTAAGGTGCTATAAGGTAATAATACTACAGTAAGTAATACTGAATTATAATTGGTATAGATACTTAGTTCATTAAATAGAAAGTCCACTGCATTCTTAAGAGCAAATATCGCGAAAATATACTGAGGATATTGTAAAATATCTTGTAAAATTTAAACATTGGATAACGTCAGGTAATGATATTGAGACTCAATAAAATAAATTACAAAAGATTAATTACAAAATATTTTCTTATATGTATTCAAAACACTAATACCTTTTATGATGTTCGTACACTTCATAAACGTGCATTTGTATTTTAAATATAAAAATACACAATACGGTATTTTGAACTTATATTTAAAATCAAAATTAATTCTTCCTATATAAAATATATTCTTTTTATCGTATCGATGGCATACACTATAATGGTTACCATCGTTATTACCAATTGGAGTAAGCTACTCGCCATTGTTTGCCTAGGGTGCGCCAGACTTACAGGGATAACATTACTGCCGCTAAGCAGTTCAGGTTTTGAAGGGAACGGGTGAAAAATAATTAACAAGATACCTACAACATTAATACTGTTTCCAACAGCGTATGTCCAGTACGCTACATACAATAAAATTATAAGAAAATTGTAAAATGAAGAAATACAAAATATTTGCAACTTACACTGCTGGTTCATCGCTATTTGTATTATAAAACCAATCAATCCCAGCAGCTATACAAGGATCGTAGTTAGAACGACAAGCATGATCCATGACAATACCGCGAGTAAACGATGTCATAGCTGGTTCTCTAATTGATGGATTTGGACGAAATGACACATCGTCCTCAAAAGTTCCGATTGTTCTTCGAACCAGACGCTGAGAAGAAAATAACAGTTTTGTTTGAAAATAATAAACATAGTAAAAGATTAAAAGATTTTTAGTAGCAGTAAAGCTCCTTGTGAAACAGTTCGTTCAGGGAAGTACTGCCACCTTACCTATTTCTGCCGTCAAGCAGTAATGTTAGCATTACTGCGTTCCGGTTTTGAAGGGTAAGGGTACTGCTGAAATTACAGCCACATGGGACTTGTCAACCTAAGTCTCAGGGTGACGAGCGCAGTGGCAATGCCTCTCAGATCTTTGCGATTCAAAGCTCTGAGTGGCACTGCAACTATTGTGGACAGGCTTGTAGCTTACCATCAGGTGCACGGCTTGTTCATCCCGTGACTTAATATTATAAAAAAAATTGCAGGCAAAATAAAATACTGCGCAGCTGTCATAGCATCTTAGCATACATTTAAATCTAGTAATAAAATGATACAGGGGACCTACCATAACCTTTCCAAAAACAGTCTTATTTCAATGTCAGCTTAAAGTAAGCTTATTATAATATTACTCATATTCGTACCATGACGAACATGTTAACCAAGTAATGTATTATTGCAAAAGTGATTGAAAGAAAGAATTATTTCCCAATATTGTCTATTCCTTACTACAAATAGGAAAGAGATAACGTTATGTGAACTCTGTAATGCCGTCTCTTTCTTTTTTGATGTTCCGAATCGTGTTATCGTAGTATAATGTTTAAGTACTTAATGTTATTTACATTCAGAGAATTTTGAATGTTAAAAAAAGAAAAGTATACAATAATAAAATCTAAGAAATTTACGCTGTTTTCAATAATTATTCCGCATTTTCACGAAGAAAAATAAATAAAATAAGCTGAGTCTTAATAGTCACTTTGTGAATTCGTAACTATAGTCTAGTGTCAACTGTTAGTTTCGCCAAAGAGCATATTTTATTTGACGAGAATTTATTTCCTATGTGCTATTAATTAAAAAATAAACAAAATATTGAAGAGATATATGTAAATAAATAAGTTCAACTTAACTTTTAATCATTACAAATCAATTTTAAGACAATAAAACTGAAAATAATATTGTTTCCATTGCATCCGTGTAACTATTTTAGGATTGCTAAATTTGGCACAAGACCAATATTACTTTAATGTTAAAGTCGCGTCATAGTACGAACTGAGTGAATGAATAGACACAAAGCTGCCAATAAAACATCTTAGTTTTAACATTATAATAAGCTTACTTTAAGCGCGTTGTGGTGCGAAAAGCCAATGTAAGGTTAAAGTGATATTGTATTAAGAGGTTGTGGTAGGCCCCCAGGACGTTAAAGTTACGGTTAACTTTTGGAATTTTGTTGAATCGAGTATTAAATATTGTTTATTTTGCAGAACTACGTTCATCCATTCGAGATCTCTCTTTATTTGATTAAGGAGAAGGACTACATCCCTTGGGCGTCTGCCAATACTGTGTTCAACTACCTTGACATCGTGCTCAGTGGCTCTGAGGTCTACGACCTCTTTCAGGTACGCTAAAGCAGGATTTATACTTATATGACGTGTCGTACGTGTCGTGACGTGTTAGAACGGTATTGATTTCATACACACAACACAAGCCGTCATGTCAGATTGCGACACACTAATATAAATCTAACCATATTAAATGTACAAAACCAATACCACGACACGTCAGACAAATGTAAACCCGGCTTAAATTCGAGATGATAAGTTTTTAATTTTCTAATATTTTTTTATATTTAAATCAATGTCCAAATTTATTTGTCGCCTGACGATTTGATGGTATTTTTATTTGAAATAATATATTAAACTGTTATTATCCTCATGTTAAAGCAATAGTAGTAACATTTGCCATTTCACTTTGGACATTAATAAACTTACTAAATTTAAAACATATTTTCTGTTTAGTACTACATGCTGAATATTACTGCGCCTCTTTTCGAAGAATTAGGCTTTAATGCGGACGACCATGAGGAACACGTCTTAGCTTTCCATCGCAATAACATCCTTAACATCAATTGCCGCCATGGCAATGATGTTTGTATCGAGCGTGCACAGGAGCTCCTGCAGTCCTTCAGAAATGACCCCAGTGAGTTAATTAATTATATAAAGAAAAGATAAT